>NC_139917.1:16689954-16799954 GCF_963514095.1 Eutrigla gurnardus
CTTATTCCAATGACACACTATTTTCAGTGGAAACATCATCAGGGAGTGTCTTCAAATGTCAGTGGGAGGTTCAGATTTGTGTTCCAGGATGTTCCTGAAAGTGAGTTTTCAAAACAGGAGATCTTGGCTCGAGGCGAAAAAAAGGCTGAGTCACGTATTGACCAACAATATTGCCTGTAATCTCAGCAAAGATATTCATTATATGTGATGTACATTTCTGTTTTTTGAAGCTTCACGATGGAAACGCACCTCAAAAGGACTGAACTGCCATCTGGTAAAACACTGATGTGTTAAACTAGGCGAGAGGAGGTGTGTGTTTGTGCATGTGTGTGTTTGTGTGCACAGAGGCAGATTGACATTAAGCTGCTATGCTGTCATCAGATAGAGAAACACATAAATCCTTCAGAATCCTGCAGAAGCGGAAGAGGGCAGACATGTGGGTCAAAGATGAGCGGGGACTGTGTGAGTATGTCCTCATCATTTTTGGGACATAAACAGTCACATTATGGGGAGTCACCTTTTTTTAGGACAAAGTGGGGACAGTTGCATGTAGCTATAACATAAATCCTTATATTTATTTATTTACATGGTAGCAGTAAGAGTTACGCTGGGTTTACACTGGACGCGGAAGCGTTTTTTGGCAAAGCGTTGCTTTCGTGAACCAATTGGACGTTTCACACAGAACGCAGAGGTCTGTAGCTAGCTCGTGATCTTCAGCGATAGCTTCAGCTGCAGTGTGAATTGTGCATTTGGGTAAGTCTAGAGCGAATCAATGTCAATGTCAATGTAACGTCCTCAAAATGACATGAAATAGTGCAGTGCAGCTTGTCATACAGCCTGTTCTTTGGCTTATTATTAGAGACTATATACACACACAACATGGTGACTACTTTTTAAAGCAACACTTAAGAACTTTTCCTCTTCGGTCCCCCTACAGGTTGGAAGGGAATTGTCCATTACTGCCGTCGTAAATAATTTAGCCTACCGCAGCCTACCGTCGTACGCACGTTATTTGTTTGTATGCAGGACCGGCTCTGGAAACGATGAACCATTTGAACGATGTCCAGTGACAAGGTAGAGTAGCTAACGCCTTAGCTAAGATTAGCTAACATGAGCCATAGTGATAGTTACATATATATTAGCATAATAGCTAACGCCTTAGCTAACATGAGCCAATAAAATAATCGACAATGTATTGCACACAGATGCACACTGTTGGAAAAAAAAGATTACCGGTATTATTTACAAGTCCAGCAGCAACAAAGCCATCTGTCTTGCATTTTGTAGCCTCCTTCAGCTCTCGCCAACGAGTGTGAGCCGGTCTGATATTCACTCTCGTTCGAGCTCTTTCTTTGTCATGCTCCCGTTTTCTTTTCTTCGCCTCATCGGACATTATACTCCTCCTTTTCTTTGCAGGCTCTGCCATGACGCCGATTTAAAAACTACCTAGCTGCAAGGTATCTTCCACGCACCTGCCGGGTGTTCTCCCACTGATCTCTACGCAGAGCCTCCACCTACCGGCTTTTGTAACGCTTGCCGTAAAGCAGGTCAAATTTGTAGTCTCATTAGAACTACAAAACAGCTACCCGACGAGGCAAAGTGCCGAAGTGCCGTTCACCCGGTTTTGAGTTGATGAACCACTGAAACTATTTTGGAAACATTATTTTAAGGCACTAAATACTCTTTAGAGTTGCTTTAAAGTGTACACAACTAATGACAGTTGGCTATATCAGCAGTTAGTTTACAAGCACACTCACGCTCACATTGACTTATTCAGCTGCTTCATTCACGCTTCTCAATCACTGGCTCATTCATAAACAGCTCGGCCACCAGCTGACTCGTATCATCCAATGAGATGCAAGCAGGTGAACAATGCGGCTTTTATAACCTGACTCTTCGCTGTTGGTCTGCTGATGTGCTCCGGGCAACGCTGTTTAACATTTAATGTGTGTCTCACTGTGGATATTATGGGGGAATTTAGTTCTCAAAGGAGACTCGCTGATGGTTCTCAGATCTTTTATATCCATTGTCTATAAATGGGGAATTCATATATGCAAGTGTATCTGACTAAAGGTTTTGTCCTGACTAAACAAACTTTGAAAATTTGAAAAATTTAACAATGGCGCTCTTTTTTTCCCTGTCAGATCGATTGCACCATTTTACACAATATTGTCACCTTGGATCAACAATTTCTGTTGTGTTGTGTTACTGTCCAAAGACAACACACTCAAAAATGAGTGAAATTAATGCATACTTAGTTTTGTGCTTACTTGTGTATATTTCCCCCGGGAGACCGCACCAAATAATTAATAGACTGTTAGGCCACAGGTGTGCTCAAAGAAACCTCAAAGAAAGGATTGATCAGTCCTTTAATACACCATGACCAATGGGTAGTTAATCTGCTTTGTCCACTGCAAGGTTACCTCCTTGGATTAAATGTAACACTGACGGCAGATCAGTGTGAATTAGACTATGTGGCTACTTGCTACATGATGCAAATGTATGGTAATGAGCTTTATGAATCAAATAATATTGAATGGAAGAGGCATCTAAGAAAAAACTAAATGTCTCAACACTTACTTTTCGATCCTCATCACTCTCTTACTGAGATGATTGCCAAATGTGAATGGCAGGCTGTATAAATAACCAAGCGTTTAAACAAGAGAGCGAGAGAAAGAGTGGAAACATTAAAAATCTGACTGTCAGAAAGAACAACCTTTTCTTTTGCCCAATAGTTTGACGTTCAGATGGTGATCAAAACGCCCTGGGTGAGTCAGCCTGGTAAAAAAAATGAATCTCATTCTTGAGTCACCGAGACAGAAACGATGAGCAACAAAAAGAATAGATATGCAGAAATATATACAAAAGCAGTGGAGAATCAGACCAAAATCTCTCCAAGGAATACCCTCACACAGCCATTTCTGTTTCTACCAAAGGATACGGACAAAAGAGGCCGGCAGCACAAAGAGTTCAGACGTGAAAGTAAATGTGACACTATTTAAAAAGATGCTTTTGGCGATGCACCTCTCATTACAGGTTAAGGTGAAGGTTAATGTCAGCTCTGCTGATTAGAAAAGGCAGAAATCTTAATTTTACAACCTTTCTGTAGCCTCAATTGACCAGGATGTAGAACATATGTTGCATTATTGCACTACTTGTCTCTCCAGCCTCCCTGAACAAACGCAGGCATGTGCTCTCTGACATTTCCCATTCAGGGGAAGATATGAAATCAAAGAAGTGGCAAAATGATGCAATGTCAAGGCTCTGGGGAAAAAAAAATACTTTATTACAAAATAACTCTGATCCTGAAAACGAAGATGATGACTTACAATGGGTATCTTACTACAGAGTTGTTATCTTTAATCGTTACCGGGAACTTTGTTTCCTTTTCCAAGTAACCATTTGCGTTAGTTCACCTCCCTTTTCCTCAGCCCGCCCCCCTCTGACACACATAATGACATCACATGCAGAGTCCAAATGGGAAATGTCCTTAATGTCCTCATTCTGAGTCACATATTGTCAGCTAGATCAGAGAAGAGCATCTAAATGGCAACTGCTGCATCAACAGAGTAGCGATTGGTCAACTGTGATCCATGGATTGCTGGTAAAATTGTTGCTTGGGATAATTTGTTTTTCCTCTCTGCCAGCCACTCAGGCTGCCATCAAATCATCTTGTGTTTGTTTTATCATCATCATGTAATTTGCCTGGTAAAAAAAAAAAGAAAAGGTAAAGGAAATGATCAAAAGATAATTTCCTGTCTCCCACAAGTCAAGCCACTGACGAACGGTAATGGCCATTTAATCTACCGCTGCTACTGGCGGACCACTTTGCAATAATTCCTTCCTACGTAGCAAGTGGAGACGGATACGCTAAACCAGGTTACCTCTGTTCTTTTGTTTGTCTAAGATTTGTAATGTAAAGCTAGGAGTCTTGATAGGGAAGGCTCCATAGTGTCTGTTCATTAAGGAAACGATCAATGCTGGAAATGAGCCCTTGGAGGTGAATTCAATCAGCGGCGGAGGTAAAGCCCGTTATCATGAAGTACCGCTGGCACTGATGAAAGGGGACGAGGCAGACAGACGTCTCCCTGCAGAGAGGAGCCGGGCAGGGCTGGATACGAGCGAGGCGTTTCCCCTCCGAGTGGAATTCCTCGAGACCTGGGAGCAGGAAGCAACTGGTCAATATTATCCCACAATTCTGTGTGCTTATAGTTTCTTTGAACATAAAGGCCACTGATGCAGAAAATCACCCCAAAGTCAAAGCTCACACCAAACAAAATATCAAAGATATTATCTGCATAATTATATCCTAAAAAATGTAATCTGGTGATAACCTAAATTCAGTTATGTATTCTAGTTGCTGTCAAAGCAAAGAGCAGCACGGCTCTGCAACACAGATTTGATGACTCACAAATACTGACCAGCTATTGCTTACATTTTCGCCAAATTAATTAATCATTTCCATTATGTAATGCTGCTGCAACATGGCCTTGGCTGCATGCATCCATGTGAGTTCAACTCAACATGTTTCACCATTCATATAATCAAATGACAAAACAAAAATTGACGGCAACTTTGACATTTTAGTTGCTAGCTGCTGATGTGAATCACTGTGGTGATCTGGTAATCCCCTATTTTCCCAGTGATCCTGCTTCAGCCATCCGTGGTCACTATTCCCAGGGGAGATGATCTGCAGGGTCTGCCTGAGCACACAAAGCAGGACTACAGCTACATGATATCTGCATGTCAACTGTGATACATTTTGTGTGCCAAACCTGCCACCCTAACCTCCTCTCTAACTATTCTATTCTTGTTTTATTCTTGCATAATGCTATTTGTTAGGGATACCCAATCCATAATACACTGTTTTTGGACTATATTACTATATTACTATATTACGTGTTAACAATACCGACTAGGTATTGTTAACAGTTCTTGTTTTGAAATCCGCCAATCAGAAAATCCTCCAGATTGGAGGTTTTGCCAGTTCGCCATCAGTTAAACCAGCCTAGTATTCAAAAGGAATTATCCTGATTCACATCAAGATGTATGTGTAGCCCCCAAAAGACCTTTTTGTGCCTAAATAATGAAACCTTACGAAAAGGTATCTTAACAAACAATTTCCTTTGTAATTTCAGTCATGATCTGATGATTCTGATCTGGATGAAATGACTAAATGTCTTCTTGGGAGGACAGTCCCACACTTTTACATTCACTGCAATACACACCACACTACTTCCTGTCTTGGCGCTCCACTGAATCCGAACCGCTAATGCAGAATATATCTACATATCAATATATTTTCATAGGAGACGAGGTTGAAACGTGCACAAATACCCACACACGCACACCTAAAGACACTCATGTGACGCTCAGGTTGACTAATGTGTGAAGGAGGTGAGAAGAAAGAGCCTCCACGTACAGCTGCAGTACGGATGAAAGACCTTTATGAACAAAACGAATGAGTCAGAGGAGTGACCACCCCCATCGACACTCTCAATCGGTGACAGCTGATGCCTTAAATGCTCATTTTATCCCATTCGGTAGCAATTATCGTGCCTCTTGACTCATCCTCCCAACTTGCACTTTGTGTCACCCGTCGCTCGCGCCGCAAAACCTGATAAATGTCAACTCCAATAGCCTTCACTCTTCTCGCTGCCCCCTCTCATCTCCCAGTCAACTCCACCTGCTGTGTTGGTGTTCCAGCTTGCCAATTTCACCTGACGTCAAAACACTTAAAGCTAATTTGCCACATCTCTCGGCCCGCGATATTCTCCTTCCGTCTCCACACACACACACACAAACGTGCGTTCATTTAGCTAGCGGCCATTTTGTTTGTCTGTGGGGAACGGCCGTCACCTGATGAGTCACCCCCCCGTAGCCTGCCGGCCGCCCGCGTTCACGCTCCTCTTTGCGTCGGCCGTCGTCAGCATGGTAACGATGCTGCTGACCTCAGTGGTGATGACTGTCTGAGGTCCCGCTGACACTCCACTGAGCCGATTTTAGAGGCTGCTGTCGAGGAAGGGACGAGGCGACGCACCAACCACGTGCAAATATGAGATAAAGTGCTTCGTCTTTGACGCACCGTGTTGTTGGTGTGGTCCGTTTCCAACATCTGCAACCAAATAAGTTGAACTTAATGAACGCGAGACGAGAACTACTGTGACTCAGAATGTCTTCCCTTCATGGACTTCCTCAAAGGATCCCTGCAGAGATAGACCTTTTAATCAAAGTGTAATATCCTTTTTGTAAGTTAATTAGTGGAAACACTGATAGGAATACTTCCCAGCACACACTGGGAAGCTTATTCTGTCTTAGGGACTGTTCATTATTTATTTTAAGACCCACTGGAGGGATTTTCGGTTTCTGATCTATTTTAACATGACCCTGCAATCAACATGGCCCCCCTGGACAATTTATCAACTCAATATGTCACATCACAAATATTCAGTGACGAATGGTCAGTTATTAATATTTCACATCAAGAACATCACGTGACGAACATCTGCTCCAGTCGCAAAAACTCTGTCTGTGTGAATACGTGAGTTAATCATAGCACTGCTAGATCTGATTGATTAAATGAAGTGTGCTGCAGCTCAGTGGTAGAGTTGCTGCCCCATGAGTCTCCCTGCAGCGGTCCCGGGTTCAAATCCGTCCTGCAGCCCTCTTTTAAAGCATGTCATCCCTCTCTCTCTCGCCCCTTTCACTCTCACGCTGTCCTCCCACATTAAAAGGCCAAAAATACACATTTTAAGGTAAGTTATGGTTCTTTCTTCTGATAATAAGCTGCATAAGTGACAGAACTGTCACATTCAGAACTCACCCAAGTGTAAAACAAAACTGTGGATTCAGCACTGACAGCTCTGATTAGAAAGGTCGTCCAAACATTGCCGGGGACAAGTTTTGGCATGTCGAAGGGAACGGTTTCCTGTTGGCCAGTGTGCTTCCTGTCCCCACAAGTGACACAGAACCAGCTTCCTCTACAGCAGGAAATGGTTCTTTTATCAGAAAGACTGAGGCTGGGTAGAAAACCCTCCCAGATACGCGGTAAGATGCATGATCGGCTGTAATTTCAAACCAATAATTAGATTCACGTCAAAGGGGGGAAATCCTGGAAATCACAGGAGATCAAGTCCAAGGAAATAAAGTGCAAGAGAAGACGCTTGTGACGCTGGTGTTTGGGCGGATGTGGTCAGCGGTGTCTGAACTGCAATCAGCAGATGAATCTCACAACCGTGGTATATTTGAGTCATCACGTCACGCTCCCAGGGCCCGTCGGCATGAAAAGGGGAACGCTCACAACACCCTGAAACTGTGGCGACTGTGGCAACAAAACTGTTTGTCAAGGCATTTGCACACATCTGAGTGTGTGCACATTAGCACATCACTGCATGTATTACATACATCAGCGTGTTGCCTACTGACCCCGGTCTGTCTGTGTGTGTTTGTAGGAATTTCACCCACGTTTAGTTCTCTTTCAGTGGAAGACAAACATGTCATTGTTGATCCGCAATCAGGAAGGACTGTAGTTTCCTGAGGCCGATCCTCTTTCTTTAGAAGAAGAGTCACTTCCTATTGTACACTTGCTTAGTCAAAGTAGTCGGTTGAGAGCGTTTTAATGTGCAGATTCTAACAGCGTGGAGCAGAATGTCACGGGGAGTAGTCACATGAGTCTGTGATAGAGTTTCTGAATGAATGCTGCAGCTTTTTGTACATTCATTGTACAACATTACACACAAGAGCGCTTTTTTTTCTTTTTCTTGGGCGTTCGCCCGAGAGGCTTACCGTCATACTCTCATCCTGCCAAACAGCCTTTTCTCAGCACCACGGAGGGCAGAATGTATTAAATTTATCAACGCCACTTTAACATCCTGCCCTGAACTCAGCAGCCCGGCATCATCACAGACACAAATGACACCGGTTGCACCATCGATATACACGTCATTAATCACACGTCGTGTGACGAAACGTTACTTTGCTGAATATTTCTTTGTTTAAGCATTATATTGATATCACACAACTATCAATTTTTGGCAAATCCTCTCGCGCTTTAGTGTTGAATACCCGGATGTGTAATTAACCTGTGCAACCATTGCAATGCGCTAAAACATTAGGCTAGCTTCGCTTCAAAATGGTTTAATTCTGATTCCAAACGTGTAGTAAAAAAAAGAAAAAAAAGAAATAAAGTTGCACTCTTGTACCTCACAGTTGTAAGGAAGAGGCCGGAGTGGATAGTGGGCATATAAAGCACAAGAGACTGGTGAGTGGCCTTCATGGGATAAACACTCGTTTTACTTTCTTGCAGATATTTTTAGTAGAAATTAAAATGTCAATGTATCCCTTTGGGAGGTTTGGGAAGAATTCTGGTTAACCATAGAGAGAGTAAACACGTCCTGTCTTCTCTCACTGTCTTTTTCCAATATTTAACTAAGACACTCCCCAACGTTAGCCAAGCACACACTTTGGTTGTTATGCGTGGATGATGTAGGGAAAACAAATGGATTACATAGAAAGAAAAAATGTTCTGTTACATTTAACATGAACATCGTCATATTGAGAAAAACATTTTTGGGCCTAACACTCGACGCCCTTTATTCTCCCTGTTTACCCACCAACATCCTGCACAAACAGGCCTGCAGGCCTCAGAGACAACAGTGAGCAATCTTAGCCAATCTGTTCCTTCTGCTTCCGACCAGCAGGCCACAGCCACGAGCCAAGAGCTCAACACACAGCCGACCTGGCTCATGATCGAGATGGGATCTGAGAGGGGGGGTGATAACGGGTCAGGATGTGGATGACGAGGCTGATTTACAAGTTCTCTTCAGAGCTTCAGTTTCACATGGAATGTAGGTTTTTATGTATTTTAGACTGGTGCATGAACTGTTAACCCTGGGTTTCTGTTTTCTGATGTTGAAACATCAGCAGGTACAGAACAGCGGTGGCCGACAGTAACAGGGATGTGGTTGAACTGTTGCAGCCAGCAGGTGTGAACATTCCCTCTTAAATATAGAACATACTGTGTGTTGTCTGCTCAGGAAAGTGAAAGACTAGTTTGAAAGTGAAACACCCAGTGGAAAGCACCTACTCCTCCATCCATTTCCTTCCACTTTTTTCCCCGGGTGTGGTCTGCTGTGTCAGAAGACATTTTCCAACCCAAACTTTAAGTTCAGCTGGTTCAAATGATGCAAAGAAACTCATGATTGAGCTTCCCCAGTTTTTCTCACTCCAACATGACCACACTCTCACCCCAACTATGAATGAAATTCAACATTTTGGGTAACGCTTATTGGATTTCTTGCTCCGAGTTTAGACGAGACTACAGTCGGTTGGCTTAGCTTAACATTGATATCCAAGTAAAAGTCCATGTAACCCTATGAGAAAACGTACGCTTTGGCTTTTGCATGGATTTGTGAGCTATGCACAGTCCAAATACATGTCATCAACCTGGGCTACTTGATGACTCTAAAAAGGTGTGATGCGAGTGTGAATATGCCTTCGCTCAACGTCAGCCAGATGGATTTTTAATTTCTATTCATGACATGCAAATTCCTGGTATGTGAAATCATATTTGCCAGTTAACCTGTTTATGTTGACACACGACGCTTTTCACAATGAGGGCATTTCCCATCGTTTCCTGCTCAATTCACAAAACCTTTGAGACTTTTGGATTTCATTGGTGATGCCGGAAAGAGAGGGTGCGCTCGGCAATTATGCCCAGTTAAATAAAGATCAAGGTATGTGTTTTGTTTAGTTTCGCATCAGGCATTTACTTTCATAACCTGCAGGCAGGAGCGATGACACAGGGAGTGCTGCAGAGAGGCGAGGCTGAGACGCGTGACTCAGCCGGGATGGTTCTGCCCCATTAACAGGACAACTCTCTCAGGCAGCTGGATAAGTGATATATGGAGTTGATTTGTTGCTCTGAACGTGCCACGTCCTTCGAGCCGAGGTAACTCGGGTTAAGTTTAACTAACCTGGTTAACCTGGGGACCACATGATGTTCTACGGGTCTCACATACCACGCAACTACAGCATCCACGGTTTGAATCCAGCCTGGGACCTCCTCTCTCTCTCACTACATCTCCTGCCTTAGTAATAGTTAAAAAAACCTCATCCATGTGGCTGTCTATGACATTTCTAAAGACCTTTCACATAAACCTCCTACACAAGGGAAAATCTCCCGCCTCATCAGATGTTGTGATGTCTGTAATAAGTCAGAGCTGTGACCAAAGCGCCTCGTCACTGTGTGTCACACACACACCCTCAGATTCTGATGACATTCCACCAACCTTCACCCAGATACACCAGGCTCCAGCTGGGGGGAGTTTTGCTCCCTCAGCCTCTCATGGAGCTTAAACACAACTGCTTCTCAACTTCCCATGAGCCTTTGTGGGGATGGGGTCCTTCAAGGTTAGGCGAAGGGCTAGGTGACATTTTGAGCTCCTTGTTTGTGGAGGTGTATCATCGTGCAACGGCGAGTTAAATTGGCGGTGCTGAATCACGCGCCATTAAACATGCCTCTACACCTGGTTCAGACTCCGCTCGAATATTTGTGCGAGTAGAATGTGTGTAAGAGGGCGTACGCCAGAGGGAGCGTCTGCACGTGTGCATACTCATGAAAATATGTGTGATAGAGATAGTGGGGAATGAACAGGAGGGTGTGTGTGTGTGTGTGTGTGTGTGTGTGTGTGTGTGTGTGTGTGCACATGTGGGTGTGATCCCTGCCTCTCAATACATGAACTGCGTGAGTCTTCAGAAGGTTCTTGGATGACGCACATCACAACAGGCGCCGCTGCGCTCACGAGGAGCCTCGGTGGCCTTTCCAGATATGATCATTTACAAACTGCAAAACAAATGCACTGCATTCACTGAACAAATGCCAGTCCATCTCAAATCCTGAAATAGTCGTTCACCAGCTTAAAAATAAAATAACCTTTTTTAAAAAAATGGGTTACTTTACAAAGAGTGTAAGCAAGTTAATCATGTTGAGTGTCAGCATTTCCTGTTTGTTCATTTAAAGCTACAATCCAATATTTTATGTCATCAAACCCGACTTTTGACTTTTATATTGACTATTTATTTTCCGTCCTTTTATCAGCAATAGCCATGCAATGAACATCATCTATACAGGAGCCACCATTCTGGATTCAGATATTCTGCCAAACCATAAGGGGATCGTTATCTTGGTCTTTACCAAAACAACGTGGGTTTGCTTGGCTGCACTGTAAATGGACACAGAAGTTGCTCTTCTGTTGGATTTCTGACCAACTAGCTGCTGGAGGAGTCCTTGCTGTATTCAACTGTACTTGTTACCAGGACGGAAATCTTAAGAACTATAATTTTAATATCCAGTTTAAAAAAAAAGGCAGATGAAGGTAGCTTAAGAGAAGCAAATGTTAGGGCTGGAGTCCTGAAACAGAAAGAAATATTTAACTCCGTTCTAGTGGTGACGGCCAAAATATATGACTTGTATTTTCTTAAGGACTGTCCCTCTGTTATGTAAAGTACATGATTCATTGCATGTCTACGCGACTCTCACACAAACAATAACAAGTGGTTGCGCAATGTCATACCATAGTAAACGGCTGGTTAAGTGACGAGTTAAAAACAAAAGGCTGGGAACTTCTCAGCACGTGGCACACTTTGAGGAACTTTAACCCAGTGACGCGTGTAAAGGAACAAAAGGAGAATGAAACTCAAACATGTTTCTGTCTCATGTAATTCCAGGCCGGCAGAGAAAAGGTGTTGACAGCTGCTAGGAGCAGTTTTTGTCACCACGATTGAAGAGATAGTTCACTTTGAACAACCTGCGTAACTTGTTGCTATTGTTGAGGCCATGTCTCTGTTGCCATGTAGCTTGGTAGCTTGCTGGTTAAGTAGCAAGATGGCATCCACATTCTTGATCTGACAAATATCTGATTGGATGTTTCTGAAACAGTTCAGAGGTCTGGAAAAAGGCTGGATTTCTGCCCTTAATTATCCATTAAATATTCTAAATATGATGTTATTATTTCATCAATCAGAGATTTACAGCTGTCACAATCAGTTGGCATTCTGCCACATTCTGATCTTCCTAAGAGAGGCAAACTGTTTTTGATTATCAGAGGTCAAAGGTCATGACCTTACATATCAGCACATAACATCCTTCCAACATTTCTGTGCGACAGATATTTTCCTGAGCATGAGTTATTTCTCTTTGGAGTCTTTGAAGTAAACACTTCAAAGACCTCAGACTGTGGTTTGCAGCCGTTCAGCATCATCCAGCACAACCTCCTCTTTTGTCTCCTCCACTGTGCACGGTCATCAGTGACATCATTGTAGGACACCTGCCTGCTGCCGTCACAGTTTAATAGTGTAATGTAGTGTGTAGTGTAATGACAAGTAGAGGAGGCGTCATCATTTCATTCCAGAGGCATTTTGTCTGAGACTGGTTGCCTCAAAACACGCCTATATATCAACGTCAGGCAGTATGATGATTATGTTTGTGTGTGTGTGTGTGTGTGTGTGTGTGTGTGTGTGTGTGTGTGCATTTGTGTTTGTGTGTGTTGGAGAACAGTAGTTGGCTGCATAAAACGCTAAGCATAGAAATACATTTTAATACAGGTTAGGAAATAGTGTTTCACAACAACATGAACAACATAAGCACATGTCAAAAAAGATATTTGACTACTACTACTACTACTACTACTACTACTAATAATAATAATAATGAGTATAATACTCAGTATATTTTAACAGAATAAAACAGGCCTAATGCCAAGTTACTGTGTTGAAAGGTCAGGTACAAACGGAGGAAGGAGAAGAAAAGAGAGAAGCAGATTATTTAATTATAATATATATAATCCAGTCGTGACTCACACTTGTTCGCCTTTCACAGTTGTTCAAACAGGGATTGAAGGAGGCAGGATGGCAGTGGGGGTCACCCCTCCACCCCAAATTGGCTCGACATAACGGGATGTGACCCTAGCCGACCCTCCAAAATCACAACCTGCCTCCGTGCATTGTGGGGCAGTGCATCATCAGAGTGGCGAGTCACAAACAAGACTCCTAATTGGCTCGTTTGGTCTGACTGCTTTCTGTGCTTTGCCTTAATCACTTATTTTACCACAGAAAAGGTGTTTCTTAAACCCTCAACTGTGAGTTGTTCTGTAAATATGATGATTCTGCATTTCAAAAATGTGGCGAGAGCGATATATAGTTGAATTGTCATCTAAACAAGAGAGACCATTCATTCCAATTAAAGCACGTCATTCAGTATCGATGCAAACAGGGTTCACCCTCAGTGGCATCGTTGGTTCATGGTTTGCATACAAGCACGGTTCGATATTTGAAAAAAAAATTTGCACAGGATTTCAGATGCAACAGGAAGCTGACCTGCAGATTCACGTGAACTTCTGTATTCAATCATGACAAAGACGAAGCCTGTCATCATTTATGATATGATAAAAACATTGATCACAGCTCCTTTTAAAGTGTGATGCTAGTATAACATAAAATCACAATAGACTTTGAGACTAAATGTCTTTCAATGTATGCTAAATGACTCCTGCAGGCAAAGTGACACAAAATCCAAGACGCCTGAAGTCACTCCTCCGCTCATAATGAGGAATATGAAGTGGTGGAGGCTTCTGAGAAAACAAATGAAGTCTTGTCACAAAGGCTTTATGAAGACGTGTGGCGAGGACGCCGCAGTGTTCCCAGTGTGATTCACCCCTCCTCATTTCCTGTTGACCACAGTCGGGGAGCCGCACAGCGCCACATGAATCGAGGGAAAGCAGACCACGGCAGATCAGATGCGGAGAGGGCCGGGTGAGGAAAAAAAAAAAAGTGACTCCCTCATCATCACGAGGGCCGTCACTATGGCGAGTTCTCATTAGTGGCCATGTGTGATATGATAAGGTGTGAATGACGCCGGGTGTCAGGCGTACCAGATCTTACACCGTCACAGTCTCACATCTAATTGGACCGGTGGCAGCTTTACTCGTGCTGTTGTTGTCTTTGTTGAGGGAGGCTTCGCCAGAAGGAAGCATGAAATCACAAAGAGATGTCTGCGATACTACTTTCACACGAATGCAAACCCACACAGCCTCCGTCCGAGCTCACTGGCACACGACTTCAAATACACGCAAACATTCACACAGCGGCCCGATTTCACACAACTGCTATTACACACATACAATTACACACACACAAACGCACTCGTGCACACGCCCACACACTCTTCCTCTTTGAGCTCTGCACCTTTGCAAGCGCACGGAGAATTTGAATTCCTCTCACACAGTTTCTCCCCCTCTACTATAAGATGCTGCTGCTGCTCCAGTATTCTAGCCAATACAAGAAGATTAAAAGGAGCAGAAGAAGTATGAGTCATTTTCCTCGTGTGAGCGTCATCTCTAACATCATACCAGTCATCTGCAGATCTGTTAATTGAGGGGTTGGAAGGCATCTTTCACACTTTCACAGTTCCTCCACAGCAGATGTATGACGGGAGCTTCCTCCATCGTCCCCATTAAACAACTACAGTATCTGATGATGTATGTGAACACATGCGAGCTCTCACCTGCCATATTACTATTCTTGGTCCCATTTGCACGAGCACTGTGGCACCTTTTAATTGAAGGTACCTTGCAGCATGTCAACAGCGGGGCCACACCTCAACTGTGCGACTTCCTGCATTTCCATAAATACCCAGCTAACCCACTCCTCCTGTTCCCGATTGTATTCTGCACCACATGTCATCCGTCTCAGGTTTCAGTACATCACGCTAAGGAAAGCTCTCCAACACACCAGTGCATTTCGTATTCTTGCACCTTGAACACAAACCTCACAAATCGATTTTTTTGCCACACACTTGAGTCCAAATTTATGCTGCATTCGCATGGAGTCATGTAAACGCCAGACAGTAAACTGGATATCACTTCGGTTCATTAAAATTCAAATTAGGCGAGATCACTGGCTGTTGTTCAGGAGCACTTGCTTCTGTTGTGGAAACAGACGACCAGACCAACGCCTGGAAGAGAGAGAGGGTCTGATGGAGACATGGCTGGACTAATGCTGTGTCTTGTCATACATACCAACAACGCTGGTGACTCATCAGCCCACTCTTTGTCTTTTTATTCCATCAGACATTTTCTCAGCCGTATGCTTTCTCTCTCTCTGTGTTTTCACTGTCATGTGGCTCTATTTCCCATCAGATCTCTTTCTTTCTCTCTCTCACACAGATGCCTATAGATAATGTGCCACTGACGCTTTGCATGGCGCGTTCATGTCTCAGTGCCGCCATGTTTGCTGTTGTAATCAGACGGTTGTGCACCGCCAACACAAAGAGCTACATTCACAAATCTGCTTCCATAAAAACAAACCAGGTGCGGTGGCGATGAATCGGCCCTGGCATAGCCAGGTGTGAGGCGGCAAGGCTGCTGCGGCCCCCCCGACAAAGAAAAGAAGATTTACATGTTCAGTAAAAGGGAATGTGTTTGGATTAATGGGTCATTCAAAAGACTCTCTCCTCTGTTCAGAATAAACAGGAGCAATTCACAGAAGCGTTAGCCATGCACCATGAGAGAACAGACTTCGTGACATGATGTGTTTGACAGAGCGCTGTTCACTCGCCAAACAGGCTTGTGGTTGCTCTCACCACCTGACAAGCCTGGAAAAGTCTGAGTCAACAACATGAGTGTGGATGATTATTACCCGAGACATCTCCGGGGCAGCTGCTGCAACTGGCTCTGTCCCCTCTGCCTGTCTGTCTGCCTACCTGTCTGCCTGCCAGGTCTCTTGTCAAAAAGGGAAAATGTTTCATAAAGTTAAACACACTTCCGATGTCAGAATTGTGTCCAGGAACTGAACACCTAAATGGAATTCATCCATAATTGATGTGATCAGTTGAACGCTCATGTTCGTCACAGTGAGAAAGACCTAATGTTTCCCCGATGACTCCTCATCCGAAGACGGCAATAATAATCTGAGACTAATGACCTACGTGATGAAATATGAGATGTCAGGAGGACTCCCCCCCCCCCTCCATCACTTTGATTTGTTGGACCAAAATAATATCCAGATCTCTGACCCCTCCATTAAAAAGTGCGCCGACTATCATGCTTCACTGTCAACGATTCAGTCCGTGTGGATGAAGAGTGATGGAGCGATGAGGGGAGGAGGCACATTCAAGGATAAACGAAGTAAGGAGGATGGACCCCAGCGGCCGTGTGCAGCCGTGACCTCTCCAGAGGCGACCAGCAGTCACACTGCGTTACGCAGCGACGGAGGCGGAGGAGGGAACCATGCCAAACAGAGATGGAGGGGAAAGAACAGAGCGGCACAAAGAGAGGAGGAGGGTGGTGGAAGAGAAATAAATACGTCCGACAGTCCTTCTGTGATCGTAACGACAGCTTGACATAAATGCTCACAACTAACCTTGAGTGTGTAACAAGGCCGGCCTGTCTGCGCCGAAGTGACATCGTGACCGAGTCAGCGCAACGGAGGTGTATGTGTCATCTACTTGTTATCTGTGTGTGTGTGTGTGTGTGTGTGTGTGGGGACGGTGGAAATAACACATCACCCATCAGCAAAGTACTACTTCCCATTTTTGCAACAATCACATCTAAAGAGACGGTGCTCAGCAGAAACAGGGGGGGGGGGGGCACAGACAGGGGCCATCCTATTTAACCACACTGGGACGAGATTCGTCACGGCCGCCCATCTGTCACGCTGCAAGGACAGACAGGAAGGTAGTGAGCGCCGGCTATTAGTCATGTATGAATTGATTGTGTCCGACTCTGACCCCAGTGACCTTGAGATGTGGTCGACCATCTGACAAGAAGAAGCAACGGGTCAACGGGTGGCTTTGACATATACAAAATAAAATATAATCTATAAATACAATGTAAAAAACATCATTGCCTGTTCTTTCTGATTATTCCTGGAGGCCCACTTTTTTTTTTTTTAAATCAAGCTCTTTCACTTCTCTGCCATGATAAGCTTTTTCACTCATTTGACCATATTCCTGATTCTAATTTTAAAAAGAAATCACTCCAATCGACTCATTGAGAGTGTTTTTTTTGTTATTTATATTGTGATCCGTGACGAAATCCTATATGATTCCATCCCAACTCCTAAAAAGATGATTATTTGACTTTCTTTATGTTTTTCCACTTTTTCGAAGCAGCCTTCCTGTCAGAAGCAGAACACACACTGTAGAACGTTAAGACACAGGGAGTGTTGGCTCGTCCCCGTGATGACACAGTGCAGTAATCTATTATGTCATAGCATGTCTTATAGATGTCTGAAGACCTTTGTTTGCGTGTCACCCTTGTTTATCGCGTGCGAGCTGTGTTCACCTTCTTCCGAGCGGATATTCAGTGACTCTTCTCCATCAACGTCACAGTAAGGATGCAAGCATTCACTCACGAGTCTCTGGGTTGATGAAGGAAGACTCCACGTCAGGAAAGCGACGAGGGAGCAATTCTGCTGGGATGTTAAATTGGTGGCCCATCTAATTATCTCCAGCAGCCTCGACCTGCGGTTAAATGAGCTTCAGATGGGTTTCCAGCGATAACATGGAAGCAGATGTCACTTCTAGTTTTCCGCGTGCGTTTGCGAGGCCTGCCTGATCGTGTTTGAATTACCTGGTGAATCACAAGCAGATTGTCCCCGGTGTTTGACGCCAAGCAAGTAAAGGAGAACACGCATCTACTGTTTCATGTGTAAATGCACTTGATATTCTAGTAAATGCGGGAGACAGGAAACAATATGTGGGCCAGTAAACTACAGTCTTCCTTCAGAAATGTAACTGACAAACGGTCCACCTGTCTCCTCAGACGTCCCCACCTGCTAAACAGGAAGTGTAGTTAGGCTTCCTCCAATACTTCAATGGATGCTCAAGTAACAGAAATCTCATTTACACGAGAAATACACTTTTCTGTTAGAGATCCTTGTCCATGCGACACAAATGGAGGATCAAAATCAAATTGTCGTCAAGTGACGGACTTCTGTGGACAACAGAACAACTGGGAGTGTCTACAGTGTTTTGATGTCTGACCCACTGAGGCGAGATCTATTCCAACACCCTCCTCGTACGTCAAAGTGCCCACTCATCCCGACAGACGTGAGAAACCTCACCCCAGACCTCTCCGCCATTTCAAATGTGTCCGGATGACTCACAGGTCGTGCAGCGTGCGTTATTTTTCCATCCAGGCTTTTGATTTTGTGTTCAAGGATTGTAAAGGCTGGACTGCGTGAGGGGAGGGGAGGGACCCTGAGGGGTCTGCTCATCCTGACAGCATCACTAACCCCAGAGCAGAGAGAGAGAGAGAGAGAGAGACCTAGAGCCTGGCTGGGCCGTGATGTCAACCAGCCTCCAGACCGGTCCTTCCTCCCGGCAACTAATCACTCTTAGAGTCTCTCTCTCTCTCTCTCTCTCTCTCTCTCTCACACACACACACACACACACGCGCACACACACACACACACACGCACACGCACACACACACACACACACACACACACACACACACACACACACACACACACACACACACACACCTCGGGCCTTGGCTACACGGCGTCGGTCACTTCGGAGACGTGATGCATAATTCGCCTCCCTCGTCCTTCATACATCAGCAGTCAATGCCATTTGTGGGGAATTGCTCTCCTCCCCTGATAAGGGCGCCGTGATGTCAGAAGCCCAGTCACCGTGGGGAGGATGACTCATGCGCATCACAGAAGGAAACCCCCGCCAGCATGTCCCCAGACACTCAGCCCCACTAGTCTGCTTCATTTTACCCACTCGTGTTCCCCCATAGGACTCCCACTGTTGCACTATAAGCACAGTAATTGGTTGCATAGGTTCACCAAAGGGGAAGCGAAGAAGAGGGGGGGGAGGGGGGTACAACAACAACAACAACTAGGCTACATTATGGGGATGAAGTCCAGAGTATGAGTCATGAATGGAGTGAATGCCGAGGCAGCCAACAGTCAGTCTCTCTCCTTTCAACCCATGCAGTATACTAAAAGCGTGACAGATACATTTTATTTGGCAGCACAGCCGACGTTCTTTGTTACATAGCCGGGAGTCCGGTTGTCAAAATGAAGAGCGCCAACTGTGCGAGACTCACCCGACCCATCATCGGCGTTGTCTTTATTATTCGTCGTTTTGTGTATGGATGTTTTTATTTTTAGCTTAATCTCCACCTTTGATGTTTATTATATGTTTTATTTACATTCTATTAAATTCATAAATAAATACATAAAATAAAGGACCTTCTTCTGTCAGTGGATCTGGGTGATCTTATTCACAGCCAATCCAAAGCACAAAAATCAACCTCAGTATTTTTAGCATTCGGTCCAAAGTGGCCAAAAAAACTAGTGTTCATGTTATGAAGGACTCGAGGACTTTGGGTGTTGAAAGCAACGAGAGGTGACCTTCACTGAAGTGTAGAGATAACGGCAGCTTTCCAAAGATCACACTTTCAAATGCAAGGTGATAAACATCTACGCGGTGTGAATATTTGAGTCATGTTCACATACCGACTTCCATGTTCGTGACTTCCTCATGGCCGGTCCTCTGTGGACTCAGCAGCAGCTCATTGCCTTCACCTGCTGCCTCAGCTGTGACGAGTCTCTGATTGGACGGCTAGCTTCCACCACAAAGTGCCACTGAAACACTTGTATGGAGTCTCTCTCTCTCTCTCTCTCTCCCTATCAGACACATTCACCTCCCATGAATATAAAACACTAAAAGCCACATGGATTGAATGGAATTAAGCTTTACAGTGTTGTTTATGAACGCATTTGCAATCTTAAATGAACGGCTGAAGTTTTTTAGCATCACATGGTTTAAACCTGCTGTTACAGCAACACTAGGGTTTAGATTCTACGGAACACAGACGTAACACTCCAAATGAAAACTCAGCATCAGGGTGTTGAACAGAGGTGGGAAGAGTACTAGAATGTTGTAGGGTGATGATACTACGATATGATACATAAATTAATATAAATTCAGACAATTAAACAAAAATGATCGAGAATAAATAACGGGAGCTATGGATCTGTCTTACCATGAGCTCACTTAGGCAAGTTCCTTGCTATGTTTTTTGTTCACGTTCACTAGACTCAACTCAAATATACAGAAAACGGCCTCTTGCACTCTAGCAGCTTCTTATATGTTCAGAGTGAGGTCACACAGCAAGCGACACATCAGACAGACACATGCAATCCAATGCCAGGTTCAATGGGTTTTGTTTCTGACGAAGGAAAACAACGATTTGGTGACACGTGAGGAATAAATCAGAATGGTGAAGCTCGTGTTGAATTACAGAACTAGTCAAAACAACGCAGAGGTTGTATGTATGTGAGCGTTGATTGAAGGGAAATCTTTCGGACCACCTGCTGGGCTCTAGAAATGCTGTGAGAAGACAAATCACTGACAAGGTGGCTCAATGCAGCAGAGTGTCGGCTCATTTCTGTCAGTCTGCTGATATAAAACAGTCAGCTAGAGGTGGCTATCAAATCAGTGCATTACTGATCATTTCCAGGCCTCTGGCCCCCCCTAGTGGTGCATGCTGCGCTGTGGTTTAGGACTATGGCTGCAATAGTGACGTCACCTTGGAGAGGAATATGTTTTCCAAGAGTATTGAAAAAAGACATTTTAAATTGCAGCTCAGCTGACTAGTTCTCTGGTCTGGGTTTCTTCGTCACATTATCTCATTATAGATTAGGTTTTATTCCTATCATTAACTGTGTGTTATTGTATGATATTGTATCATGCCATACATAGAAATAAATACACATAATTAATACCTTTTCCCCTCCTTTTTGGTGATTAAAGTAAAAGATCAGACATTTTAGTTTAGCTTGAGGACGGACTGACTGTTTTTGTCCTCTGGGTGGCAGCGTCTCCCTCAATATGACACTGTGTTAAACCCACCAGGATGTAGCCTGTTGTCACTGTATATACACTATCAACAAAATGGCTTTATCATAGCAGTCCTAGTTCTAAAAATCCAGTAGCTTTGTTGACAGGTAGGACACGCTGTCTGACAAAATCCACCATATATGCATCATCTGTTCCTTTATATTTGAACTCATATTCATGATTATGTGGGTTATGTCAAATCCCCAAACACAAGCACACATGTAAAGACAGATATTACTGTTATAAAAAAACATAGCATTGTCTTTTCTGGTATTTTAAGGTGTTCAGATGAGCTTCTACGCAACATGATGGTTGACATTGATGCTGCTTATCTATCTCAGCATCCAAATGATAAAACCGTTAAAAAAAGTAGTGGGAACTTGAGTAGAAAGAGATTCTATTTAATGACTGTCTCTAATGAGGCATGTGCTTATCCTCCTAGTTTCAGTGAGTTATCCCACTGAGGGATCCACGGCTTCTTCATCGCCGCGGTGAAACGCAGCGGTTTTCTACAACTTGGGAGGTCGAGCCTCTCGCCCGTTTTTCACGAGCTGTAGTCACTTGAGAGGAATATTACATGTGGTGGATGCTCATGTGGTCTGTTAAAGAGAAAACAAAGAAACCTGTAAGTCTGCCCACAAGGCTGCTTTGATCACACAGATATCATGTGATCTTTAGACAGATTTGTGGCACGTGCAGCCTGCTGGAGGCAATCTAACAGGCTGTATGCACTATTTTGACTCATGTGACACTTGAAAAACAGAGACCTGTGATCTTAATGTTGTACCAACATCTACTTGTGACCCCGCCTCACAAGTCGCATTTGTCCACAAACTAAGGCAGTTCAAGCGCTCACATTATGGCTTCTTATGTAGTTTTGAATAATATTTACATGCACAAGGAGGTGAAAAAGAGGAGAAACCAGAGAAAATATATATTTTTTTGACTTTCCCATAATCATCATAACCAGCATTTTATGATATATTAAGTTTTTGACAGCATGTTGTTCCATACTTCTGGTCTGAATAATTTAAATAACACAAGATAATATAAACTAGAATATATACAGCCTCATCCCTATGCCTCCGCAAACCAGTCCTGTTGCTGTTTACGTCCACGTCTGTCCAAAATGTTGTCACTTCTTCGTTTGACACTATTAGACAATAGTGAGAAAATTGTCATAATTAGCATATTTATTCAAATCTAACTCTGATCAGTTCATCCTCGAGTCGAGGTGGACATTTGTGCCACATTTCAAGAAATTCACTCAAGGCCTTCTCGAGATACCAAGAGAACGGAATAAACTGAGGTCATGTTGACCTTCACCTTTGACCCCTAAAATCTAATTGGGTCATTCTTCAATTCAAGTGGACATTAATGGCATGATTTGAAGAAATTTGCTTGAGGTGTTCCTGAGATCGAAGAGAAAGGACTGGATGGACAGAAAATAAGTCACTTTTCAACAGAGGATGTTTTGCAGCACGAGTTGTCGCTTTACAGCACATTCAGCATCAACACTTTATAAAGAGGCCAGTTGAGTCATTCCAGTTTGAAAATCTTGGTGTTTTTTATTGTAAGTATTGCATCTTCAACTTACATGACTAGAATCATCAACATCATCATCATCATCATCAGACTGCATGTTTTACAAAGGATGGCCACAGGTTCAGAACAACAGGACGACTCCCTATGGGACCGCTCGCACGCTTTCACCTCGTGGACCCATTTGCTCGACGCCGGACGCCAGAATGGAGCGCGGTTTACAAAAGACAACCGCGACCTCCACTTTGTCGTGGCTGGTGCGCTTCTGGCCTTAAGCTGCAAAAGTGGAACTCACCGCTCCTGGAAAGTTCACCTCGACCCCAGTCGGGGGCCGCGTGTCCACGCCGAACATTAAAAGCAGAGGTAAAGATAAGAGCTCTGTGATCGCCACTTTACAAAGATATGCTATTGTTTTGAATCTGCAGCACGGCCAGAAACTCTTTGTCTAGACACCCCAGCTAACCTGGGCTGATCCAGGACCAGTCTGCACACGACCGACGGTTGAGCCAAGTTAACTTTCAGTGCAAAATTAACGCTGTAAATTCTGTGATAGAGCCTGCACTTATCATATCCGACACTGGATGTCATTGTCTTTTTTATGACAAATACTCTCCAGAAGTCCGATATTTTTACAGCGTAGCAGGTGGGAATCAGCCCAACTGAGACCGGTGCAGACTAGTCTTGGACCAGGTGCCTCTTTAAAGTTCAGCCTTGGTAAGAACATGGAGCACAGGCACGCACACACACACACACAGACACACACACACGCGCTGTACACTCACACGAGAGAGGACAGGCCTGGCTTCAGTAAAATCAGTTCTCAGTTTGTTTGATCCCCTCTGGGAATACAATGAGTGCCACACTTTTCAGTGATAAACAGCTAAAAACCCAACACTTTCAGAATCGTCCCGACGCAGTGAAAATATATTGTACTCCGAGCAGATTTAAAAACACCGCTTAGGATGCGACCCAGGTCTGCAGGCGGAGTGATATTCATGTGTTGTCAGACATGGGACCTTTTTCCTGTCAGCAGGGCAGGTTCATAAAAAACAACATATGAGGACGAAAACAAAAACAAAACCAAAAAAAAAACAGAGTTGAAGGTTAATAACTTAAACAGGGGAAGAATAAATGTAAACTGTCCCTCACAGAGAGAGCGAGAGCAATAGCGAGAGAAAGCGAGAGAGGACACTGAGGTGTTCTGAGGTGGTTTTGGCATTTTTTTTTTTTTTGTTAATAATCAAGTACTAGAAGTGGCGACTTTCTGATACAGTGCCGAAATCCAACAACCTCACCGTAGCTCCGCACCGAGCTTACATGTCAGCTTAATGACGTCCTCCATAGAAACCAAAGGATTTGTTCTTTTTTTTGTTTATATTTCTTTAAATCCTCAGTCAGAAGCGTTGTATTGTAAATGTAAGACACATTTCGTCAACTAACTCAAGAGTCTAATTGAGACTACAATCCTCCCAATGGAGGAAAGAGGAGTTTTAGACCCCTGTTATTGTGTAGTAGCTGGCTCATTATTTGCCAGTAAAGTCTTGGCTTTCGTTAGCCTTGTGCAGGGATGACCCCCCCTCCACCTGCAGCACGGACCCAAACACAACCAGACAGGAGAACTGAAAAACGCACCCGAAGGCCCATTTTGTCTATGTGGTTATGTTAGGTGTGTAGTTCTGGTAAGAGGCCATGTTACCGTGCTGTCGGGGGGAGTCAGCTCTGGACGAGGCCGGTGACTCCAAACAGGCGAGGCTCAGCACTAGGAGCAGCTTAGGGGCCCATTTACATTTCAAGTGTCCATTGAATAAAACATCGGAAGAAAAGAAAAGGAAATGGCTACATTTCTTATACCCCTCCCACCCTCCCCGACCCCGAAAACAGTTAACAAAAATGCCATCAAATATACAATTCTTAAAATAAGGAATGAGGAATATAAGCATCAAAAAAAAAAAAGGAGTGAAATTAGACAGAACCAAAAATAAGTTAATTCCCCCTCCCCCCATTGCTTGTGTTCTTTCAGGGATTGAGAAATAAATATTTTAAGAGGGAGGTGTTGCTTTTTTTTCTTTTTCTTTCACATACAAAAGGATTGGTGGGAGCTCCATGAGAGAGAAAGACAGTGGGAACAAATACAGAGAACTGTGGTTGAAGTGCAATTCTTAATGCCAGTGGAGTTGGGATGGCAAACGTTGACATCATACAACCCGTCTTCTTCTCCCCCACAGATCACCTGACCACCAGTGGAATGCCATATACAGCCACGTCATAAACTTTATAAACAGGAGGAAATACAAAGTCTAATAAATAAAAAGAGTGCCACACAAACTTAGCATTCTCCAACACAAGTCATACTGGGTCGCTTTACCGCAACTGGATGGGAAGTTGCTCTGTCCTTTCTTTTTTTTTTTAAAAATCACTTTATCACCGAAGAGTAACTTTTCATTTCCTTGTCAGGGCGGCAACAGGATGAGAAACTTTTCAAAGTTTCCACCAGCAAACTGAACAAACTAATAGTGTCCGTGCCTCATCTGCTGCCACTCTGAAGAGGACAGAAAATCTTTCCAAAAATGGAATTTTAAAATGCACAATAAACACAGGTCAAACAGCAACAGAGGCAATAGTTCTATTTATGAGCTGCAACTTTTTTTTTTTTTCTTCTTAAAACTCATTTTTAAAGGTTTAATTCATTAAGCTATTTGTATGTACAAAACGATAAAAGAAATTTGCTTTTTTTGGACGGACACAGTCTTCAGGGGAGAAGAGGAAAGAATTGGGAAGGAGTTCGAACTGACGAGACAAAAAAGGACTACAAGAGTTATTGCTTGTTACTGCTGGAGAGAGGATGGACATCTATTCCAAAGTTTGTTGTCGTTTGGACTTTTTCCTTGATGCTATATATTTTTTTTTTCTTGGTTTGTGCCGTTTCTATGGACAGCTCTAAAGTAGGCAAGTGCAGGATAGCTTGTCGTAGCTGCTTGTCGAGGGGAGTGAAACCAAAGCAAAAAAACACACAAATTACAATTTCCACTCTTCGGAAATGCACTGAGCACCCGCATTCGACAGGAATGTTGTTTTTTTTTTTTTTTTGGTTGCTTTCCTCCGTGCTTGGTTGGAAACAATCGTCGCAGACGCACTTTGTTTGGCTTTAGAAGCTTGCTGTGGATCCCATCTGCTTTCCCGTTGGTTTGTTTCACAATAGCACCAATTTGAGTGTCCGAGCTTCTGCGGTGTCGAGCAGAGGTAATGAAAAGAAAAAAAACAATAAGACAGCGTTTATCAGGGCCGAGCTGTGTTCACATAGTAAAGTCCACCCACAGTGTTGATTAGAGTCCCGATTAGATGTGCTCCCGTTTATCCAGGCCCGACACCAGAACGTTAAGAAGAGATACACAGGAACAGCTCAACACACACACACACACACACACCACAGGAGAGAGAACAGAAACTGTGAATTATTTCATATGAATTTAAGTGCATTTTGGATCAAACTAGGGGTTGTGTACTTTTCTTTTAAAATTCAGACATATGACACTTAGAGGAAATAAAAGAATCATTCATTGCGTGGGTTTAAAAATCAAAACGGTGTATAATTTTTCATATCAACCAAGTCTCTGATCTCACTTTAAAAGAGGATTAAAATCAATTGGCAGTTTCACATCACTGTGTTTGGGTCCCTGGTGTCGGTGTTGGTCGGGGCGGCTCAAGGTTCAGTGAGGAAAAGCTCCCCGTGGAGCTTCACCCACAGTGGGTTCAGCAGCGCAGGAGGAGGAGGGGGGGCAACTAAAGGCTTGGAGCTGGAGGGTGCGCTGCTGAGAGGCAGGAGCGGCAGGCACGCCGTTAGCTGGGGGCGCGGCCGTCGTCGCCAGAGGTGACTGGGTATATGTACGTAGGCATGGCTGGATGGATTAACGAAGGGGAGGGCAGGCGGGTTTGGCAGGGAGGTGGTGGTGGTGGTGGTACAGGTGCGGGGCTTTTTTTTAGGAGGAGAAGGCAAGCTTGACACTGCAGGAGGAGTAGCCCTCGTCGCTGGCCATGCTCTGCAAGCTGCTGTGGTCGTCCAGGTCGCTGGTGCTGGCTGTGCTCACACTGTCCAGCTCTCCATGGGAGAACTCCGTGCTTTCCACGTCCACCTCGATCTCTTCTGCAGCCACGGACGGAGGGATGAACAGAGGGAGAGAGAAGAACTCTTTAGCGTCAGAATATAGTGGTTGCTTTTAGAACAAGGCTGGAGTCAACCACGAGTATAACATTAGAATCATGTCTTTTTGTTTCCGGTCTTTTTTGTTCATTGATTGAAAATGCCCCGTAAAAGTCCCAAAGCGGGTCCTGCGTGTCTGTGGAACTTCAGAGGGAAGTCAGTGACCCGTTCAGGCTGAGCCAATCAGTTTGAACAAAAAGTGGAGCAGTCCATGTTGGGAGGGGTCGTTCGCATCCCCCCTTATTAAACTGGCCCAGTCTGACTGCAGGGCCAGAGCTCCGTTTAACGCTGATTGCGGATGTGAAAGCCCGGCCAGCCAGTGTTGCAGCTGAGGGCCGTACCGTCACCTGTTTTAATACGACCATGATTGTAACTGACATCTGACGTTTCGATCTAAGGCAGTCATATTTAAATTTCAAATAGTGGACTATTCAGGGTCACCTGTTTTTACCTCTAAATCTTTCAGGAAACAATCACATTTTAACCCTGTACGCAGGATATATGTGTCAGCTTCACATTAATGGGTACAACCTCACTGTGGTTACATTAGCTCCAGAGAGCAGCTGCAGGGTTTGATGGTCTCGTAGTCACCAAATTAAAAACCCACCTTGGTCAGAGTCCGAGCGGTCGGAGCAGAGGGTGGAGCCCACGCTGTCCATGCGTATCCTCTCCCCCTCCCCTGGGCTGCTCTGGGCTGCAGCACCGCTGCCTCCCCTCAGCAGCTCCAGCTGGCGGTGGAGGTGCCTCTGCTCCCGCTCCAGAGACTCCAGCTGGTACTGGCTCTTCCTGTCTGCCTCTTCAAGTTTCTGGTCAGGAGAAAGACAAGGGGGAGACATGGAAAAGGTGTGAAGTGTGACTTCATTTCCAGGTCTGAGCCTAAGACCGACACATATGAGAAAGCAGCGATATGGCATGGAGTACTGAATTTGATTAAATGAGAGAAGGTTCTTCTTCTTCCTGTAGCAAATTGAATTCAGCCAGCGTGAACCCTAGAGTTTCTGTCTCCAGAGCTGTATTTTCCCAGCGGCCTCGCATGATTAGGGTTGATTTAAAACAGTAGATGCCGTTTTGAGCAACCATGAAGTGCCGATTTTAAAAATGTTAGTTTATAGCTTAGCAAACCACGAGTGCAGTTGCTATTTAATTATGTGTACCAGGGCGAGACGAGAATGTATAGACGGAGGACAGCCAGATAAAAATGCTGTTGACAGTAGGTGGGTTCGCGTCGATTGACAGACAGCAGCTGCTTTTAGAATTGGGTCCTTGCCAGTTCTGATATGATTTCCCCTCACCTGCCTCGCTTTACACCGTGTCGCCGCCTTCACTCGCTGCTTCAGTCAACGCCTCGTGTCATGACAATGCAAGCGAGGGCCGTGGCGGGGACTGATACAGCCGTGTGTCGTGCTCCTAACCTCGAGGGCCTTTTGTCACGTTCGCCGACAGTGACGAGCGTGACTCCCGGCGATGGACCAAAACAATAAGCCGTCAGTAATAGATGGAGAGACTCGAGTTGACGGCAGCAGAAGTGCAGAGTGGTGGCGGCAGTGGTGTGTGGTGTGTGGTGTGTGGTGGGGGGGGGGGCTCACAACAACAATATCTGCTTTATGCTTTCCCTCTCTGTTACGTGAATACACGCTACGGCAGGCGTTTCCCATGCAGACTGCTCCATCTCAGGCAGTCATGTCTGTTTTTAAAGTGGAAGGGAAAGCGTGAAGCAGGATGTCGTAACACGTTATATGCTCAGGTAGGGAAATGATTGCCAGTGACCAGCTGTATACTAGTTTCATTTTGACTCAAGTTTTCTCGCATAAACCATCCCTCCCTCCTTCCCTCCATCCCTCCATCCCTCCATCCATCCATCCATCCATCGTCTACCGCGTAAGTAACTACTACACTGACAGCATGCTTTTCGGTAAAACATTAGGGTGGAGTTATTCCATTCATACTACTTGCGCAATAGCTAGTTAATGCTTTTTAACATTGCAATAATTGCATGGTGGTCAAATGGATTTCTACCCTGCAGTTCATATTTATGTGTGCTAGCTATCCCATACCTTTATGTGTGCTTTGGCTTTGTTGAGCAGGCCGAGGGTAGTGTGGCGGTTGCAGTCGGGTCCCAGGGGTATGAGGGCCTTCAACCTTTCCAGACACAGCCGCAGGTGAGCTCGTCTGCAGAGGAAAGACAGGAAGGCAAAGAGATTTAAAAAAATGAAAAAAGAAAAAGATTAGATACAGGACAATGTAGAGAAAGGGCGAGTTAAGGCCTGGACAGTAAAATGTGAGATGTAATGAAAATGAAATGTCTAGCTCAATAGAGACTGGGAATCGTAACATTATATCGAAAGGTCAGAAGGTTTTTTAAAGGAAACTTCACCCTAAAATACTGTTTAAACCCCTCCTTTGTAAATAGATCTGCACTTCCACACTCAAACGCAAGCAGCAGCATCCTGCCATCTTGGGACGCAGGCTCATTAAGACGCATCGTAATCTTACTTTGTGAGAATTCACCAGCTCATGCGCTGCAAATCCCCAGCTTAATAGTTGAACACAGCACCAGTTATTATGATGCACGACTCATGAAAGCGCTACATTATCTTCTGCTGGTATTTCTCACACCCAGATGTAGTTACCCGTCGTGCCGACATTACAAACAATGGGGTTTAACTAACGGAGGGGGGGGGGGGCGGCGAGGAAAGGTGTAATGGCATTTCCTGGACACTTCCCGGCTCGTACGCTCCATCATCCTGACAGTCGCTTATTCCCTGACTGTAGACAGACCAGGGGTGCTATCTATCCTGCTAATGGCTCAGAGTTGAAAGGTAAAGGGTGATAATTGTGGCTATAACACAATCAGCGCTCCATTAGCAGGAGCCGCCCTTTCGGCTAGCCTGAAGGGGGAAAAAAAGGAGAGACTTTAAGAGTCGGTGGACTCAGCGTAGTCACCCGGGACCTCAGGAAGGATCTCTGGGGGAGACCAAAGGAAACAAGCCTGGGGGACCACAGCAGGAATTCACTGCACTTATTACGCTGGGCTTGGCTGCTCTCTTCTATGCCCTACTACTTTAAGCACCGGCGAGAGTACATCTCTCTCTGTGTGTGCATGTCAGTGTGTGTGTGTGTGTGGAGGGGAGGCTCAGCTATGCATGGATGGTGGTGATGATAACATGAGAGGAGAGCCAACCATTGCGCCAGTACGGTGTGTGTGAGTATGCGCTTAAACTACGAGGAGAGTGCTGCATTAAGGAGCTCCCCCGATTGGAAGTCACGGGACACGTAGACACAAGTTTTCAGTTTTATGACCATGATCGGTTCGGCTCAGGTCTCCCGTCTGTGTAATCAGCACTATTCGCAGGAGAGAGCAGAGTCCACCTTTGCTCTTTATCTGCAAAATGTCTATCTGACTCATCTTAACACAGAGAGAGAGAGAGAGAGAGAGAGAGAGAGAGAGAGAGAGAGAGAGAGAGAGAGAGAGAGAGAGAGAGAGAGAGAGAGAGAGAGAGAGAGAGAGAGAGAGATCAGCTGGTAATTAATCACTCTCCACTCTAAGGGTGTACACAGCTCCACCTGGGAGATGTCTACGACACGCCACATCATAGCAAAATATCTCTCCGGTATCCCAAGTCTGACCTTTCTGTTCAACTCTGTATTCGTGATTATTTCTTGAGAAAACATTTTTACAACAATTTGCTGCTTTTACCATACAACCCTTTTCAAATCAAGTAGGCCATGTACCAGGAACGTTTTCAACGCGGCTGATAGGCCGATAAATTATTTACCACGCAGCTGTAGCTGAAGAGCTGACACCAATCAAATTTTACGTTACAGGCGCAAGAACAAACACATACTTGCTCATCAACGTCCCCCCGGTTGTAATCCTAAAATGTACACACTGTAAGGACATCGTGGTTACACATACAAAAAAATGTTTCCCCGCCCCCGTGGTGTGCCTGATAAAGACTGCTGGCTGCGAGGGCAGATCAGGACACGCTGATCACGCATGGGCCTGTACGTCTGGCCCGTCGGGCGTCGAGTTAACAAACACCGGACGCCGGAGACCACGATCTTCTTCTTCTCCACTCCCATTGAGATTAAAAGAGCCATCTCAGCAGACAACCTCAGATAACCCCACTTACAAACACTCCTGTTCTTCCTCCACCCGCCCCTCTCCCTGAAACGCCCGACATGATGAATGTGGAGAGGAAGCGGGGAGGGGGGGGGGGGGTTGACCTCACAGGCACCGCAGTGTATCACCACATATGTAACCCGGGCGATGAACTCAATATGTGGTTGAGATACATAAACACCCATAAGATGATGATGACGATGAGGAGGAGGAGACGGACGAGGAGTCTGCCACGTCGTCACCTCTTTGCAGTATTTCGGTCCACCACCTTATGTACTGCGTGATCTCCTCTTACAGGAACACATGCTACTGGGCTGACAGCATTCAAACGCCCGCATAGTGCCTCTTATTGGTAGACAGACATAGGAGCCGTCTGCGTGACATTTGTCCTAATCTCTGGGTGCATGACGTGCTCTGCTGCGGAGCACGCTGATAACCAGAGGAGGCAGAACAAAAAAGCACAAGGAGGGAGTGCAGAGGAACAGTGTGTGACTGTGAGAAGTGTAATTCATGGCCATCACATTGGGCCGCCTGATAATGTCAAACAAGGATTTCAGAAATCATCCTAGAAGGAAAATTATGTCCATAGAGCAACAGGCAAGTAAAGATAATGGAAGATAATGGAGACCGGTTTATCATGTTAGTCTGCACCACTATCTCGAGCTCTCTCACTAAGGGGTTAAAGGTCATAAGCTACTAGCTACCCTGTGATGCCCCCAAGACAGGTCCCTAATCCCTGAAAAGGCTTGTTTATCATGTCGACCCACCGCCAGAGCTTAAGCCATTCGCAGCTTACGATATGAGTGGCGGCTTGTGACCATAAATACCTGCGAGCTGCTAACGGAATCTCTTTTTGCCCTCTTGTAGCCACGTAACACAGCAACGAGCAACAGGGCTTACCGTTTCCCAGAGTTCTTAGAAACAACTGGTGCCAGTTACATAAACAGCCATGGATTTACTGTGCAGTCCCATAACCTCATGTCCTTAGCTGCTAAAGCGGCGAATTGGGGAAAGTACACTTGGTTAAAGGATGTGACATCGCAGGATGACGGGCAGCGTCAGTATAGGCTGCTGTTGATGTGGCATCGCTGTCATCCGGGAGGAGGGCTCACTGGCTGTTACATGTTTGAAGTCGAGCTGAAATTAAAAATAATGCCCTTTTAACCTTTTTTTGGATTACATCCCTGCACCTATTAAACAATTACATGTCCAATAGCGCTTTCTTCTTGGTGAAACTCAAAATGTTGCATGCTTACAGCAGCCAGTACCAATTTAAACCAATAACATCATGGCATCCATCCAAAGATCAATCTGCAATTGGTCACTGCACAGAACTATGGAAGGTTGTGAGCTACTCTTCTAAACGATCAAATAAAAATCCTTTTAAGTCCCGTAACCTCCTGCCTGCCCTTTCCTGTTTTACTAGGAAATAAGGAAGCCAAAGGAAGACCTAATGGCAATGTTAGTTATGCTATTAGTTAGCAATGTTTAGCTCAGTCATGTAAGTAAGTAAAATGTATTTATAAAGCACTTTTCACAGATAAAATCTCAAAGTCCTTTACAATAAACAAAGTGCAAAAACATACAGAAGTATGACATACATTGCACTGATATACACACAAGACATGACATTAAAATGATTTAGATTGAATATAAAAATGTCAAGTTCAATCTAAATTAAGTCTTAACTGCGATGAATGACGGGGTCTATGTGTTAAAGGAGTAGTTAAATACAACCTAAACTAAATGAAATATCCCCCATGCAGACAAATAGAAGTAAAGTGTATTTCCAGTGTCTGATGAATGGCACAGCAAGCTGTAGGTTGCCTGAATGGGGAGCTCTTCATCTGTGGCGGATTACATAACACGTGGCCAGTTGCTAACAGGACCTGTGCTCCAAACTGTCACGCACAGCAGGGAGATCAAATCCCTCGCTGACAATAAGACAACACGGGCAGAAAAGCCTCATTTATTTTCTTGTACTCAGCTGTGGGAAAAGAATGGAAGTGAGGATAATAGAATGTTTCATTTCGGGTTTTTTCGTTTTCTTATTGTTGCTTGCGGGCATACCTTAATAAACAGCTGCCTTTGTTTCTCTGGCAGGAGTGGGCTTCTGTGGACTCGAGTCTTAATACGGATCGATTCATTATCGAACTGGCTATTCAAAGGAAAGCACTTCTAAAACAAGTTATGTCTGCAGCTTGAAACGTAATGAAAGAGCTCTATGGACTGGATATTTAAATTTTCACATGTTAATAAAGATTTATAATCACGTTATAATACATTAATGCTAGACTGGTTCAGAAATGACCCTGGAACAATTATTTGTCGCAATAGGGGCGAATATGTATTTCCAGCAAAAGCAAAAACATTTCTTGCAGCTGATTTTTCACCCTGCTCCACACCCATCAAAAATAGGGGAGTTAAAGTGTGCAAAATCCTAAAGGCACCACCTGCAGGCTCACCACAGACACAGCCAGCCTTCTCTTTCCTCCTGAGGCAATGGGGTGCTTCCACTCTACCAGTGTGTGTGTGTCTCTTTCACGCTTAAGTGTGTGTGTGTGTGTGTTCCTGTGGCTTGTGTTCCTGATGGGCCCCAGATGGGTACGCAGGCAGGCAGCTCTGCCTTTTGGCTTTGACATGTGAGCGAGCAGCCAGCCAGCCCCGGGTCACTGCACCACACCTTTCCTCCTCATCCACCCTCCTCTCTCATCCCGGCTCCCCATGAATCACGTGGCCCTTTTTACTCTCGACATCCAACAACTTCCTTCTCCTTCCTTTGCTTCGGTGCCGTTAAATTCAAATGAAAAGCTCTTCCTCATTTGTAACAAGTAACGCTGTGAAACATTTTCATTTAAAAAAAAAAACAATCTGTTGTCATTTTACAACTCTTCCTCTCGCTGTAACCGTTTCGCTTGTTCTCAGAATGTTTCAAACTGCTGTCAATTGATTGAAGCCGAGGCCTTTCTTTAAAAAAAAAAAAGAAATGAAAAAAAGCACTTTGAAGCTCTCCCTCTTGGTATGGGAGAGCTGCCCACCACAGCTCTTACAGAACCTACGCACACTATATGTACATCGCTCGTCGTACAACAGCTCTGCACTCAACCTCCCTCGTCCTTGCATCATCTCATTCGCATGCCAGTGCATATGCCTTTGGATGGGCACTGAAGGGCACATACACCTCTGTGGGCATGCGCACTCAAACATCCTGATATTTGATATCTGGGGAGACGTGTCAGACAAATAGCCCTTTAGATTTTGGTCAGTGTGTTGTGAAAGATGTGTGATGTAATGGAAGCAACAGGCTGTTATTCCATCAAGATGACAAGAGCAATGAAGAGCAATGAAGAGCTGAATTGAAAACAGGGGCAGACAACTTTTGAGCGCATCCTCAGTCTTGTAAAAATAACAAAGCACATGCTTTTTATATCTTTTGTGGCGTTGAACTGTGCATCAGGTCTATTCAAGGCCAGGAATCTCTTATCAATGAAACTCTGAAAGCCTCCACACTGCAACAACTTGCATACAGAATATATTAACTGTAGCAGACATCCTGACTTGTCAAAAATGTGAGAGTATGAAAAACTCAACTAAGATGTGTCTTATGTGCAAAGAAATGTGCAGATTTTCAATCCATCGTCAAGAATTTGCCAAATCAACTTATTGGAACATAAAAACACACCTTCTACTCCCTGAGTTAGTTCCTGAGACAATTTGTTTTTTTAAATCCTACATTATCTAATGCTAAGAACATCTAATTTCCCCATTTAATCTCCTTTTTTAGTAGGGCACATATCATCTCAATGTTCTCGTTGGTGTGCAGTGATGCTATTTTCAAGGTGATTTAATAGCTCAGGTGCATCCCGTTACTTTAAATGTCTTTTTTGTTACTACACAAAGTCAAAGCCTCGCTTATGTGCCTGGTGTTTCCTGTGGGTGAGTAGTGAGAGGGGAGCTGAGCAGAAAAAATATGAAAATACATATTCATGTGAGTGTTCTTTGCGTGTGAATCAAATAAATGACGATAACAGAACACCTGGACTTGAAGAGTGACACGGATTGTTCTTTTCAGGAACTAATAGCGGCTGAAATCAGCACCGACAAAGCAACCAGAGTTTCTGCTTATTTTTCATTCAAGGTCCTCTGGAAGCGATGCTGCTAGTCTAAGCGCGAGCGATGGAGAAAAAGGGAAAATATGGCTGCCCCAGATTCCAAACCTGTGAATGCATAAATAATGGATAACTTCTCAGGCCATCCAAGATGTCTGACATAATTACTGGACATGCTCTTAAAGGGTAGGCTCAGATTTCCAGCCAGATACCAGTCAATACACTTCTCTTTGGCAAATCCCACAGTCTCTCAAACCCATTACACACACACACACACACACACACACACACACATACACACACACACACACACACACACTGACCTACTTCTGATACAAGTGGAGGGGGAGGAAATTTGACCCTTCACCGAGTTATTACACTAATTACACATCACCAATGACCGTCTCAGCTGTAAATCTCCTAAATTGACATGCATACGGAAATTAAGACATCATTATACGGGCCCTCTTAGGAAGAAAAAAAGCCTGACTTTGCGAGGGAGTTCTGTTGTTCCTCTACTGGCTCGCTCCTTGAGTGTCGAGGCACATTTAAAGCAGCCGCGAATCCTTATTCACAGCAATGTCAAAGATTATTGCCGTGATTAGAGCATTTTGTAATGCAAAGCCTCATTTAAAGTAGACTAATCCATGTCCATTGAGCGCTGCATCAAATCAACGGCAGATTATCTCACGCCGTAGTGGAGGGCAATTAAATCAAACAGAAAATGGGCACAGAGGTTTTTCTTTCTGCCCTTTAAACATTATTTTCCAAAACATTCCAGATCCATTATTTCATGGTTAAAAATAGCAAGCGTGAGACGCCGGCTGGCTTAAATGGTCCGGACTGGTTGCTAAGGCGAATCACATGTGAGGCTCCCTCTCCCAGATCATGTACAGTGAAACAACATGTGAACATGTGGCACAGTGATCCATACTCTGCAGATGGTGACATGCAATATATATGGAGAGGAGCAGGGCCACTTTGCTCCTTTTTTTAGAAAGACATGCTCCACTGGCGGCTCCTGCTTGAACAGTAACCTACGATGCGTGACAGTGTAGCGCCACGTAGCCTGTACGTAAGGACATGAAGATCTAGAAGAGCGTAACCGGCTAGTCTTACACAAAACAAAAAGAAATAGTGCATTTTATTGAAAAGGTGGATGCCGGATTAGACCCTTTGGTGGGTCCAGGCCATGAGTGTGACACCCATGGTTTAGTCAATCAACAAAATCAACACATTTCCAGTTTATTTTGTTTTCCTGGAAGAAAAAAACCCCACAATGAAATAAAGTACTCCCATTTGGCTTCATTTATAGTCCAATAGAGTGGAATTATTTGATTGGAATGGTAAACCTAGTGTACTATAGCCCATACCATGAGCAGAAAGCAACACAAAACTCAAACTACAGTAAACAACAGTTCTCTGTTTGCTCACCACCTTTGTTTACTGGATCGCTGAGTTAACACAAAGCTGCCTCTTCTAGGATTCTCTTTTTTTATGGGGGGGGGGGGGGGGGGGGTCATGGGTCATTCTCCTTCTCTCACATGACTGCTGTCAGGTTGCAGCCGAGGTCACATGTTTACCCATACAGATGGTGGCACCTGACTAAATAGGGCTTTTTTTTTTAATAGGGGAAACTACTCACTAGGTCGACTGCTGGAACAGTCATCAAAGAACCAACAGCCTGGCTGCAAAACTGGCGCCCGCCGCATGTGCTTTAGCCAACTACAGCCTTATTATCGGAGCTATAAATGGTATGTTCAGGAAATGACAAATGCACATGCGACAATCTTCTATGATGAATAGCTCTGGATTAGGATGGTGAAGTCATTATTATAGGTTTCCTTTCAAGTTAAAAAAAAAAAAAAAAAACCTTGTGTTGATGATTTATGACTTGACAGACGGTTCGGGCGTCAGCCCATGTGTGACATGTGACGTGTCACTCATGTTGTAGCGTCATTCATGCTCACTGCACAAATCATGGGCTGAGCCACTAACTGTTAATGGGACCTTAAGTCTAACCTACAGGACTTTTCGACTTGTTACTGAGGCAAACATAGGCAAATATGAAAGCAATATTTAAGCTGGTGTGCTGTAAGTTAGATTTCATCCACTGCTGATGCGTCAGGTAGTCGTGATTGGAGCGATCTTTGCCTTACAGCAAATGTAGGCTCTCTTTTTTTTTCCTGACAGACTGATGCTTTCCTCATCTCCTTTATAGAAATACGGGCAGATGGGATAGATGCAGAGAGTCAGAGCGAGATATAGAGAGTGAGATATCGAGTGGGGGAGGAAGGGGAGCGTTTCCGTCTGTGTAATCTGCCCAGAAACTAGCCACGGGCTCAAACGAGAGCCAGTCTGTCAGGAGTTCCACTGGGTTTACCAATGGCAGACGACTACAAATCCACTCACTCGTTTCAAGTTGTGACTCAAACTTTTACATCTACGATGCATGTTTGGCCAAATTAATACTATGAACTAGTAACACGAAAGGCAAGCATGCTCTGTGTAGCGCACTCTGCTCTGTGTGTATATTTTATGCATGGGTGACACCGGTGGAAATTTAACCCTGAAAAACTAGCTATGCTCTACTCATGGAACCAAAGGACAGAAACATAGTATAACTCCAGCAGCTCGACTCCTCAGGGTGCTCTTCAGAAAAAGAGCATGTGCCGCCTTCATTGCGAGGACGTGTTCGGTTCGATTATCCACCGAGGGTTTTACTACACCGTCCAAAACTGACAGCCGATTGTTAAGTTTGACAAACAGGGCCGAGGAATGAGGGGAATGCTCATCCCTGTCCCCCACACAGCCACTGCTTTCTCTTCTGAGGAATTAAACAATTATTAACAAGTCTAGAGACTCCATGGGAACCATGTTGGATGATGACCCATATTCTGGTTGGATGGCAGGAAGCGAGGGAGAAATGCAGAGGGAGTGAAAATGCATGCATTGCTGCATGCGGGTGGGTGTGAAAGGGAATTTGATATTTTTGAGCATTCAGGCAGTTGTGACCTCAATCCCAAAGAAGAGACTCAGTGTGTGTGTGTGTGTGTGTGTGTGTGTGTCTGCCGATTGGCAGTAAAGCTCACTGCAAAAACGCATATGGATTCGGGGCTGAAACCACACTGGAAACCGGGGGCAATAAAATGCAAATGGGAGTTCAAAAATCAATTTGGACTCGCAGGAAGTCCACCCCAGCCCGGCTTAACCAATCCTGTGGCCACAAGTGATAAATAAAGCGAAACATAGTTGATTACTAGGCCGACCGATGCTGTTGTCACGCTAAACCCGCTGAAGCCATGAACGGCATCCGCCGCGCATAGCAACAGCACAGAGGAGGGATGGAGGACAGATCGGGATGAAGTGAAGACAGAGGAGACGGGGCAGAAGCAAAAGGCGGCTGAGTTTCAAAGGAAAGGGAGGAAAGAAAAGTGCCAAAATGTGCCACAGACATAACCACGTGAACACACACACACATACACACGTGCAGAGTTGGTTGGAGTAGAGAGGGAGCAGGGGGGGTGGGGGTGTGCTGGCTGTGCAGCGGGGCCAAGAGACTCTGAGGCTGAAGCCCATCACCACACATGGATTAGTTCACACGTGCACAGTGCCTTTTAATCTGCTCCACTGACAAAGGTTGGAGGAGAGAGAAAGAGAGAAAAGAAAGAAGGCAAGGCAAAGAGATGGAGTTAACGCAAGAGATGGCAGCAGAATTAGAGCCACAGAGGGAGGAGGGAGGGGGGATGGAGCTGGTGGGACAGAGGGGGAAATGAGTGGAGGCATAACGGGCATGCCTTATGGTGCACTCTACAAGAACCACACCACCGAAAAGTGAAAACAACCAATGTTATCAATACACAGTGGAGTCTTACTGCTTCCTGAATCCCACTCTGCACAGCGACGCGCAACCTCACTGAACCACACACAATCCTCACTTTGCCCTTTAGCCCTGTGTGACTCAAGGGGTAAGGGCAGAGGCTTTGGATTAAAACGCCAATATGGCCTGGCTCCTAAAACCGGCCTGGTGTAAAGCCATGGAGATCCAGCCAGATGTTGGCTCGGGGGGCACGGAGGGGAGTGGGCGGTGGACGGATGGATGTGGAGGAGGGGGTTGCCCTGTCAGACCACATCCTCTCTACATCTGCGGATGTGTGCAATCCAAATAGTCTACATCGACCTTTAATGAGCAAATATACATTCATGTGTCCGAACACACGGAGGCACCTGCTTTCTCCCTCACCCAAGTTAAAACCCTGCTAAGTCACAGAGGTCGCTCCACAGGGGTCAAATGTCAGCTCTCAACACTGAAATGGCATATAATGACATTCAGTGTACGCACCGATGATGAGAAAGAATGTGAAGTCGCTGTTATGAGAGTCAGGGGGCGGGGACTTCTCTCACTGCTTCTTCATCTCAGCTCTCATTGGTGAACAGCTAACCGCTGTGATTGGTCAGACGCAAGTGGTGTTTCCCCCCGTTTCCCCATCTGTACGTCTAAAAATAGAAGTCCTAGTCACATTTGGCCTAATTGAGTCTGTCTGTCTTCCAGCTTAAGTGAGTTCGCCTGCTAACGTGACAAGCTGCTTCAGGAAGGTAAACAGGAAACAGGAGCTTTTCTTTCAAGAACGGCATGTGATCACAGCCTCATTCATTGGGCCGATGTGGACTTCTCAACCCGACACAATGACGTTAACGGAACAGGTCGAACCGTACACTACGTGGGAGGAACTGCACACACGGCGGAACATACAGACCCCATTTTGAAGTTGATTAATTTGAACACCTACAAAATAAAAATCACCGAAAGTGTTCCCATTTCAGTCATTCAAAAATAAAACAAGCCCGGAGAGCCCCGGCTTATGCCTGCTGACTAAGCCCGTATGCCCGTCCGGCCTTGTTCCGTTCGGTTACAGTGTACTTCCACAGAATGCTGTGCGGATGCACTTTTGCAGGATAAGGGCACAACAAGAAGGCGCCAAGCTGGCATGAGTCAAGGGTTAGAAGGGCGAGACAAGAATGGAGTGATGGGTGAGTGCTGACATCCAATCCCCTGTGTGGAGCCTTTCTCTACACCTGTCTTCAGAACATCTGTGTGCCGATGGCTTCTGAGGTTGTGAACCGAAACAATGGTGACCTCTACGTTTAGACCGTCTTGTACCAAATGACAACAAGCCACTGGGAATGCTGGGATATGTATGACAGCACGGTTCAGGTCTGCATCAAAGTTCTCACTTGGCACATCTCAAGCTGATCTGAAAATATGGCATTTGAAACATTTCTTCTGTCAGAAACATGGCAACCCATGCAGGTAGCTGAAACGAAAGGAGGCTAGCTTTGTTTGGCTGAAGGGAATTTTTCCTTGTGTGCAAAGTACAAAGTTTAAACACGGTACTTCACTTTCTCGTGAGCCAAGTAATCTTAAAGAACAGAATTTGACCTCCTCATTACAGCTGGGCACCCACACCGATTGTGGAGGAGGCAGATTTCTGGCTACAGCCACAATTTGTCCCCCGCTGACTGTTTGTGGTGATTAGTCCCACCCTGATACCGGCTCATGTGTCACTGTGTTAATTACAGGTCGGAAATACTCACACTGACACAGTGGGAGTGCTGATCATGCTTGCGTGCTGCTCAAGACTTCCCTTAGTCAGGTGTGTGTGTGAACTATCCTTGTGCTCATCCCATCAGCCTGTCAATTACTTCCTCGTCCTCTGACACCATCGTTAGCTAAAGCTAAGCCAAAGCCAAGCTAGCCTATTAAGGACTAGCACCGGGTGACCTGCGAGGGGAGGGGGTGACCCAGCACGTGTGCGTGCTCTAGCTGGGCTCACCAGACCAAAGATCAAGTCCCTTAAGCTGCTTTTCTGAGCCAAGAAAAGCTTACAAGTCGTCACGTTGGTCTGAACAAATGGTCCCAGTTTTAGGCCCCGCAGCAGAGCCTGAGAATAGGCTGCACTCACTGGGCAGACAAGAGAAAGACTGGTGGAGCAGTTGGGCTTTCTTCGCGGAGCATCAGCACAGTCAGAGAAAATGTAGCCCTGGCTTATTCATGTTTGACTGCTCATCCAACCCCAAGGCTGGAACAACAGCACTGAGTTTATAGCCCATTGGTTAAAAAAAATGAAACACACAAAGGGTTTCAATCCCAACGGAGTCACGTTTGAAAAATGTGACACCTATTCAGCGGTGAGTTTTGTTGCCTGGGGTACATGTTACTAAAACTGCTGTCTAGGTGGACTTATAACAGTCACATTTTATAAACTAAAAAAAAGAGGAGTATGCTCTAAAATCTCACTATACATCCTGAAAAACTCTCAGAAAAAAACCCCTCACCGACAGTCGAGAACGCCCACGCCAACTCAAAGTTGATCACAAAAGGCGTAATTATCTTAATTTACTATTTCACGTACCACTGAGCAAAAAACAAATCCCAAGACGGCAGCCCTCGTGGATATTCCACTGGCACACACTGAACGGTGTTTAACCCACACTGTTTGCCCACCTCCTCCTGTAAAAAAAAAAAAAAAATAAAGCAGAAAAGCTAATATTGCTTCCCCGGCCTGGGAACTGTGGGGAAATAATTGCTGTGTGTATTATAGGCAAAGCCTGGCCTTGATAAACAATATTAAAATTAACAGGTCGCTGTGGAGGAGGAGGGTAAATGATAAGCGACAGTTCTTATGGATTTACTGTTGCAAGTAAAAGCCTGCTGTATTGATTATCCATAAACAGTCTTTATCCAAAGAGTCTTTATCCAAAAGGGAAGAAAAACCAACTGGTTGAATAAAAAACAGACTAAACCCTGGGCCATGGACCACTTTTTTTTTTCTTTTTCTGTTAAACTGAACAAACACCCAACAACTAGCCTGAACTGAGAAATGTGGTATCAACATGTTTAAAAGAGAAAGGACTAATAGGCGGAAGGCTGTGAGATCAAAGCTGTGGAAGTGCACCGCACGGGCATATAAGCCTTTCACTGTTAAACCTTACTGAGGCAGTGTAATTCAGTAGTGACATGAGGAAGTGAAATGAGGCTGTTAGGAGGTACATGATCAAAGCGGCAGAGCCGCCACGTTATCTGGTCCTGTTGCACAGTGTGAGCATCTGGAATTTTGCAACCCCCAGTCCCTTTTATCCGCATCCTGTGGTCTCCGCTGTCAGGACGACTAGACACGTCACAGAGGTTATCAGGACCTGTGGTAGCCATGCAGGGCGAATCGTCTGGCTGGCGGCAGATATACAAGGTTGATAAGTGTTAAAAAAAAAGGCCCCAGTCAGGCTGGACCGTAAAGGTGCTGCCTCCAGTTTCTACTGAGATGGAACGAAAGCTGCGGCTGCTGCTGCTGTTGTTGTAGAATCATGCTATAAGCCTGACACACTTGGGTGAACAACTATGCCTGATACATATAGCTTACAGTGAGGCATGTGCTTGTAGGGAATTGGATTAACTGCTGGCAAAAAAAAGGGAAAAAAAAGGAGGTGGTGGATTATAAATGGTTGTGACTTTAAGTGTGCTTCTAAAAAGATGGATTACAATTTCAATTTTTCCCCGCTTTCTTTACTAATGGAAATTTGAATTAGTTTTGCACTGTTCAACTACCGAGCGACAACACCACCCCCGCTGTGTTCGGCTGAATATAAAGACGAGAGGGGGGGAATGAACAGGGTGTCAGTATCTGGATTTGGTGTGTTACAGGACGGCCTGTTCCCAGCCCACTCTGTTCTGCTAGAGTCTGCACGGAGCAGCAAGGTGGAGCCAGGAAAAGGAGGGGGGGGGGGGGGGGGAGTTTCAATGGCTGTTGTACTCATGACAAGAATGAAAACACACTGGTGCTAAACTTGTGCTGTCAAATGCACAGATGAGTGGGTAAAATAACTCGTTTTACATCACTTTTACTATGCACAGTCCTATATCACTTAATAAAGTTATCTCTCTGATGTGAATAACTCTGCAGTACCTATAATTCAATGCTGAACCAAGCCAGCAGTGATCCCTTCTGTTCTGCCATCAACAGGCTTTACTCTAGTCTGCTCTGATTGGCAGAGATGTCTATAGCCCATAAATGGCCATAGGAACAGGCCACACTACAACCTGCCTGCGTGAATGTGGAAGGAGTGATGAAAACAGCCTTCACACTGTGTTGTAGGAACAAACATCTGAGCCAGCACCTTTTTTTTTTTTTTTTTTTTTAAAGAAAAAAAGGATTCGTGGAAATTGCAACCCCCTGCCGAGGCCAGTCAGCCGACCGGCTGGCCTTTTGTGGCATCGTGTATGAGCACCAAGATGACACATCAACTCTTGTCTATATTTAACTCACTGGACGCCTCTCCTTCCAATGTTCCCATCCTTTCAGAAGAGGCTGCCAGGGAGAATGGTGAGAAAAACAGACCGAGGTGATATGTAATTACACTGAATGGATCCAGCCTCCCACATCCTTTCATTGTGCCCACACCCTCAGAGATAATGAAATGGAAGGCAAACTTTTTTTTCCTCCATTTACCATCCTGCATGTTTAGCCGCTCTTATTTATGGTGTCGAAGCAAACCCTTCAAGGCTTGACTCCTGAAGCCTGCAAAGTCATGGAGCATAAACACCAGCAAGCACCCTATGTGGGTGGCGAACTCAATCTGATAAGTGCTTCTAAGGAACCAGTGTTCGCTCTCTTCAGAAGATGGTGTGGCACACTATCACAAACCCAGGTTTCCCTGAATACCACGCATTTCTTCCAATGTAGATACTATCTCTAATCCAGAGATAAAACTCAGAATAGAACTATGATCAGGCTGCAACGCTGCTGAAAAAAGGACATTGTGTTCGGGTACAGTGCTGACATTGTAGCCACTATTACATACAAATTTGAAAAAAAAAAAAAAAAACAACCTTTGCATAAAAACAAGCACTGAACTTTTGACTCAAGCTCCAGCTCTGCCTGCAGACACATTTGCCTGCCCTTGTAACTTGAAGCCCTTGACCCAAACTGTTGCATAACTCTTAAAAAGGTGTAAAGAGTGTGTGAATGAGAGGAAGAAACAAGGAGAAGGGAATGTCTTTAACTCAACAGAATCGGACCTGTTGGAAGAGGCAGCGCTTCCTTTATGAAGGGCAAAAAAACGTTGCGAGGCAAAATGAAAGTAGGATATGATGAACTTGTGATGTGGATGTGCCTGCAAGCTTTGTGATTTAAAAAGGGAAATGTTTTGTAAAATTCCAACTCACCTATTCTTCTCCAGCTCGTTGTGTGTGGACCTGCAAAGGCAGAAAACAGAAGTTGTCAAATGAAGAGCAAATTCAGACTTTTTCATGCTCAACAAGGAAAGTACAGCCGTAGTATCTGTTCCTCCTGAAAAGGCGATGCACTCTGTTTGGGGGGAAATCAGGCATAACATTACGATTGCAACTATGTGAGTAAGACAAGCAGGGGCAGAGGGAAGTTAAATCAGGAATTTGTTAATTAATCCCAAATAACACCAATTCTAGGTAACGTTTACACCAAGAAACCTCAATGTGACAGCCAGGGATTCATTGTAGCGTTATACAGCTTCCTCCTCAATAATGCACTGCACACCTATGTGTGTGTGTGTGTGTGTGTGTGTGTGTGTGTGTGTGTGTGTGTGACACTGCAGCCACTAGAGTTCACACTGTGTGCACGTGAGAGTGCGTGTGTGAGTGTACACATACACAGCAGCAGGGTTCAGTGCTCTGTTAATAATGTAAAGTGAATCAGCTGGTTCCTAAGAGTCTCTTTGTGTGGCAACATACTGAAGGGAGACAAGCCCTCCTCCTGATGCTTAAATGGCCAAGTTCCCATCTACACAAACTGCACTCCAGCTCGCCTCAAGGGGGGCAGGTTTTAAGGATGGGAAGGGGGGGTGTCTTTTTGTTTTCTTTTAATATTTAGCTGACAAAACTGTTGTCTTCTTAATACAGAAGCAGGAAATATGGAGAAATGCGGGAGATAAAACTGGGGGAGGAAGGATTTAGAGTGGGATAGGCCAGTCTGAAGCTGTAGTAAAGAAACGGCCCCACCTAAGAGGGCAGTTGAATTATTTACACCAATAAAAACACCATACGTCTTTATTTTAATAAATTACATTTCATGTAGCTGGGTATGCAAGACTGGACGTTGAGTCAACGGGGCCCACATTTAAGCTTGCCCTGGCCACTTTCTGTCAGAGCCCACCCACGTGATCTTGTGATGGGTTTCAACTTACATATTCTACAACCCTGCAGTTTATCATGCATGACTGTGCTCTACATCAGTCACCCTAATACAAAATCACAAAACTGATGGATTCACAACCAGCTCTGTTTGATTACTATTACCTCATAAACATCATCTTCAAAATGGAGTTGTAGAGTTCCAAGATCATTTCTTTGTAAAGCAATAGAACAGTCACAGTCTTATATAATTCCTTTCTAATGGCAGCGAGTAATTCTGTAATGGCTTGTCAGTCAGAGCTATAGTTTTGCGAACAGAAGAGGAACACTTTGGAGTGCAGAACTTGCGTCATTGGCTGTCACTGTGCTTGGACCGTGTCTGTGTTGCTTGGAAACCCCTCATCACGATTTGTAATATCTTCCCAACACTCAGTGTTTACGCCAAAGCGGATTTCGCTGTACTATGTAATTGCCTCAGTTTTTTTTCTGCTGATTATCACTCTTTAAGGATGATGAAAAACACATTTTGGTGGGATGGTTACAATTGTGGCCATTTCAAGCAGTGTACAAAGTGTTTTTGGAAAAAAGGACGAGGTCATTGGAGATAAAATGAAGGTAAAAACACACAAGTTTGAAAAGCTGGTGAAAATACAGACAGAGATGAAGACGCTTTTGTGAAACCCTCAATGATTTCCCACCCATAAATCAATAACTTCAGAAATGTATGTCTATTTTAGGGCGATGCTCATGTCACTAAAACCATCTGTTCCTTAGAAAGCGTGAGAGGCCTTAGGACACAAAACACACTACATCTAAGTATGGCCTCTCATTCACAGAGATCAATCTAAGTCAGCTCGCTTTCCCATCGCCTTTATCATCAAAAAACGCCTTCCCTGTCGCCTGCATCAGATATCTCTGTGTCTGGAGCTCACCAACAATGCAATACAGATTATAAACCGGCCCAAGGCCACACACAACTGCAGCATACTCCCTTCTGTAGGCATGCACGCACAAGTGGACGTGTGCGCGCGCATGTAGACACACACACAGAGTGGGTCAGAGAGATAAAGCAACCCTGCTATAAACGGTAGGCAAGAGAGGACAGAGTCAGATAAGCCCATCGCATTAAGCCTCAACACGCTACTGAGAAGATATAGCTAACGTGTAGCTGGAGCAGGCTGGTACCGGACAGCAAACTGGAGTTTAAGGATAATGTACTGCGACAGTTATTCTGATCGTTACACTATCATATTTCAAAGAAGTCCGTTTAACAATCAATTTGGCATGTCCTCAAAGTGAATACAACATTTTTATGACTATGATTTATATATGGCTACAGTATGATGTCATTTAGACGCCATCATTGGTCCATCTTCCCTTTTTGTCATTCAGAACACACACATAGAAGATGATGGAGATGCCAGTCGTGGGCGTTTTGTTCAAACCTCTCTGGCTTCTGCAGACATTGCAAAACAGAATTTGAGAGGTGGTGAAAATGGTTCACAACTTTCACTAATTAGCACGTTTTCTCCTCTTCCTATGTCGGCAAGCCATAAATAGGACTGCGGGATAAAGTGGACCGGTAATGACGCAGTCATGTGTCCCACGGGTGACCCGTACAGCAGTGGCGATACACAAATAATGCAGTTTTGGTGGTTTGCAAGGTGTGCAATTCCAGTGGGGGAATGAAATAAACCGCATCACAACACAAGGCGGGGGAATGGTGTTAAACACTAAATGGTGTTACTTCACTGGGTGAGATGTTTGTCTGCAGAGAGCAAGACAAACATCATTCCTGCGTGCCATTTTCTTGGATGCTCATGAAAACCTTTCCGAAAGTGCACCCTCCTCCTAAAGTGTGGTTTAACGTTGAGGCTGAGATGCTTTGCAATAAAGCTTTTAGTTTTTTCGGAGGATTTCTTTTCAAATCGGAGACGACATTGTTCCAAAACATCATTACTCTGTGCACTCATGAAGAATTTCCCCATTAGGAGCAAGCTTTCTGAATATGGCCGCAGACCTATATCTGATCGTGACTGTTGCTATGCAGAACTAGTAGGCAGTGTTCTGCGCTCATGATGAGTAATGCGCAGTTCCTGTTTGTGGCACGCTCTTACATTAATATTAAAAGGCTCTGGGATAGAGAGAGAGTGGAGCCTGCGTTTGATGTATGACTGTCAACGGACAGATTAATGTAAGCAGCCTAGCAAGAAAAATACACAATACAGATGGGTCTAAACTTGGGAGGTTCTCGCCTGCTTCTCCTACTACCAAATACAAGTTTCATTCATCAGTGACAGCGTTGCGCTACACAAGGGCAAAAGCAGCTGATGATGTGATTATCAGGCAGTGTTACGTCTAAACAGTAGAATGGACCTGATGTTTTGTTTGCTTGATGATGCATACAAAAAAGGGCAAACATATGAATGGTTGCAGTTGTATGTAAAGGTGTTACGGATTACCCTAAACATAATTAGTTCTGAAAAAACCTCACTTAGTAGTCTGCAAACAACACAGGTCACGAAAAGCAGGTTCTTCCTTTAGGTCAAAAGGCAAAACTATCTCTCTCTCTCTTCCACAGCATAGAATACATTTGGCACAGGAGAAATTAGCTAGTATTTATACTAGCATTTTTAAAAAAGCCTGTTGGTTTATTTAACCAGGGATGGGAGGGACGCACAAAAAAATAAATACTTTTTTCGTTTTCAAGCATGTCACTTTCACCACGCTCCCTAACCTCAGCCACTGCAGTCCGTTTGACAATCAGCTGATGAAAAGCTCGCAGAGCCGTGCTTCCCTCCCTTCCCCTCCCCCTCCCCCAAGCCAGCGCTGTGAACTGCCATATGTGCAGCTATGCATGATATAGCTTTCTACAAGTTCGAGAAAGAGACATGCAAACTTTTCTTTATGTTTTAAACAAGTCTTTTCCGCACCGTGTAAACGCTGCCAGCAACTGTGTTCGCCCCGTAGTGACAGCTCGCTTGACAACCAACGGTAAAAAAGCTAATGTTTGCTGCCCACGGTGAAGCAGGCGTGACAGAGAGCAGCCTTCTTACCTGTTGTGGTTGCTGCTGAACTTCTTATTTCGGAATTTCCTTTGCCTCTGGTAGTTTGTGTTCGGACTCGAAGGAAACGTCGAAGCATATCCGTGTTCGCACTCTGTAGAGAGAGGGAGACAGACGTGAGGGTTAAACAGTGAGTGGCGGACGCGTTTGGCCACTTTATCTACGTTCCTCCGGGTCGACGTGAACATACAGATGCATTTGGCGAGTTGAAAAGAAGGTCAACACATGGCACCTTTGTCGGCTTCACACACAACGTTTATTCACCTCTTTCTTTCCTTTCTAGATACTCCGCAGCTTCCAGTAACCGTTGGATGTTTATCAGTTGAACTGCCGTCATTCTCTTCCCGAGGCTGCTCGTTAGCGCCGTTAACGCTCTCTTCGGGTTAACGTCACGTTAGCTTCGCAAACAGCAGCAGCGACGACGGCTCGCTTTTAAACACGGGGAAGACAGCGCGTCGGTTTTTACAACACTGAGCAATACTTTATAAAAAACCCAACAACGTCGTGTTATTATCTTGTTCTGTGTCTTCTCGGGCTCATCTGCAGCCGATTGTCGAAAGGAGACGTGGGGGAGAAATATATCCAGGGTTTCCAAGCTGGCAAGCTACAGCCAATCCTTGCCAGGTTCCGTTGTTAGAAAATGTCAAAAACCGGTGTATCAAAGTATTAAAAGTTTCTAGGAAACGCGATATTATTACTATAATTGATTTATTTTTACAAAAACGGATATAAACGATATAAAATGTCCCCGAGGGAGCGCAGAGCCAGCAGAGTGCCCGCTGCTGCTCGTTTCCTTCTGTTTGTTTACCTCGCTGCACAGCTGAGAGGCGGGGGACCTGGCGGAGGAGAGGCCGGTCGGACGCGATGCATTCTGGGAAACAGAGTATTTCGGTGCGTTCATGAAATACTGTCAAACTCGCTTACATTTTCATTATTTTCCACAATTTACTGCGTGTTACATCGTAAGATAACGTCTGTTATCGTGTGATGATTTAACTTTAACCGTGGCGGGTCAGTTTAATGAGTAAACGCATCTGTGGAACAGGGGCTTCACTCCACAGGTCAATACATGATTTAAAGTTAATACGGTGAGGCTATTCTTGCGAAATTGAATCAAGGTTATTTATGCTATGACAATGAAGAAAAATAAGTGCTGACTGAAAATATAATGACATATTCACCATTACTCTAGACCACAGGCCTGCCATTAGTATTGTAAGGCTGTGACAACCGTCCATAGGCATTTCTTTTTTGCAAAACGGAATAACCGAATTAACTAATTGATGCCATCATTCACTGGTGACTAAACACGAATGTGTCATTTATTCCTCTCATTCACTTTCGCCCAATCTCTTCTCGCTGCAAAAAAAAAAAAAAAAGCCCTACAAATCCCATGATTCACCGGGACCATGGGGGTGTACTTGCCGGCTGAAGCCAGGCCCAGCAACACATGACGTCGCTAGCGAGCGGACATCTGATTGGCGGACGGATTTGACAGGCGTCGAGGGTTGAGCTCGTACGTGACCAATCGCAGGGGAGCTTTGCGCCATGTGGAAACCGCCGGGACACGCCCACAAATAGCAGGAAGCAAACAATCGAGAGAAGGGCTGAGATCTGCTGCTCCAACATTCGCACATTACACTATAATATGTTATATTAAAGGTGTTTTCTGCACAACAGCCCTGCACGAATATACCCACTAGGAAAGCGATGAAGAAACAGCTGAATTCCCCAATGTCTTTAAAACGTGACTTGTTAAAAATGAAACCAGGACGTCATCAATAATTCATGTTTTTTTAAAAGTCGTTTTTAATATTGCATTTCTTACAAATGACCTGTCATTAAATTATCATACGGAGGCCGGGATGTATTTGCAATTTGAGAAGCCACTTGCAACCAACCCTTTAATCGAGTTGGCTAATTATAATAGGCTAGAAGTTATAAACGAGAACATTAAAAACAGCCTGGCGACATATTTCTGTTTCTTCGTATATGTCCGATTCACCATTCAGTAGGATCCTTCGCGTTATCTATAAAGTTGTGGAGGTTTTTTCGATCGAGTCTGCGGGGGCACCATGACATCATCCCAAACTGAGTTGGAGGGCGCTGCAATGTGGACAGATTTATCATATCGGAGCGGTAGCCAACACGCACACCCACGCACCCACTCGTTATGTCATATTGCTTTATCTATGCTGCAGGGGGGGAAGAAATAACAGATTCCTGGGGGAGAGTGTTGTGCAGACGCAAAGCGATGTGCAGAGCCCAACATGCGGACAATGCAGATACAAATAGTCCGGAAAACAACGAAAGCATGTTTATGCGCTCCTATAATAAATGGTCACATCACTCATTATGTCTGCAGGCTGTGCTCGTAGCAAGCAGTGGTGCTTATAGTTGAATGAACTCAGCCCTTTGTTGTCTGACTCTATTGACAACGAAGTCTTGTTTTCCCAAAATTCAGGGGCAAACGACAAGGATAAAAAAAACAGCACATAAAAAAAACAAAAAACTCACTTCCGTCCTTCCTCTCGGCGCTCTCGAGAAACCTAGCAGCTTCCAGCAAAACTTGTACGTTTTTCAGAAAAGTGTTGATCTGCTCCATCTGGGATTCTTTGGAGTTGAAGACGTCATTGAAGGGGCAACTAGACATCTCGAAATCTTGCTGATCCAAGAGAGACGCGTCGGAGTCGAAGAAGAACTCCTCGCTCTTCAAACTTCCTCTTTGCATCTCACTTTTGGCCATTTTTTTGTTGTTTTTGTTGTTGTTTTTGTTTCGCCTCTTTCGTTTGCGTGGCTTCTGTTTGTGCCGACGTGCCGAGCGCAATGAACAGTGATGCAGCTACCAGCGGACGCTGCTCTTGTCAGATGGTTCCTCTTTTCTTTTTTCTTTTTTTATGAATGCGGGTTGTTTAATGTGGAGCAGTGGCCAATGTCAGTAGATGGTGGTGCATGGGAAAAACCAGAGCCCGGCCCCCCTCCGTCGGAGGAGTCCGCATGGTCCCTGTGCCCGTCCTCTCACACAGTTCTGTTACAGCTGATACAGTATAAAAGAAAACAAACACATGGGCACATTCACATGTCAACGTGACATTATAATGTAGTATGTTATTATACACATAATAACGGAGTGAGATCTTTCTAATTATAAGTTAGGACAATGCAGCCTGGTGATGGTAGCAGAAGTAACAGACAGAATAATGAATGCTAATATAGCAGCTTCAACAGTATTTGTAGTAGACAAATAACTATTATTGTCACTGTAGCCTATTGATGTTTTACTTGAAATAAGCAACTGATCTAAAATGATCAAAAGTTGCATTCAAATGTAAATTATGTATCTTGTTGGACATTTTATTGATATGGTACTTTAGGGTGTAGCATATATGGGTCACCACGAGTCCTCCTCACTAAACGCGGTGAAACGGTAATAGAAAGTAAAATAACAATAAAAGACAGGGCCAGTATGACTTGATTGTGCATTTACTGGAAATAGCTCTGCCGAGTTCCCATTTCAAAGATAATGGAGTATGATATTACACTAAAACATAACTTAAGGGTTGGCATTTATACTGATATATTAGTAGCAAGAGTGGGCCTAGTAATCTGCTAGTATTGTAGCAGCAGTAGCAGGTAGAAAAAGCATCAAACCCAGCATGGCTCTTAAGTAAAAACACTAATCTTGAAAAGGGGTGAGAGAGGAACTACAATAACCATGTGTAGGATACCACTAGTTAGTCTATAGATACTCCATTATGTGACAGGAATGGGAACTGAGAGATAAGTCCTCAGCCTTGATCTTGTGCCATTCTCAGTAGACCTTTAGACGAGCTGTTTTTACACCGCTGCAGAGTCCGTTTTGAACCGGAACATGTCGAGGCAGAGGCCTGTATTCAGCTCAGATCCCCCCCCCTCTGCCACTTCAAAGAGCCAGCAGTAGCCCAGGACTGTTTGATGTAAAGTTCACAGAGACAGAAACTTTCAAGTCCAACGCACAAGGGAATCTCTGAAGGTCCCTGCCCCACCTCTCCACCCTCAGTGAGGGGTAGCTGTAGAGGAAGGAAACCCATTGGAGAGCATTCCCATTTAGAGTTTGGAGGTGCCGCCGCCAGTACATTGACGACACAAGAGGATATTGAAAACATGCTCGGCCACATCCTCTTTTGGATTTTAGGCCAGCTTCCCCATTTCAGCTTACCGGGCGCATCTTGCTTTTTAGGTTGCGTTTTCCCCCTGTAGTGCATAGCATTGCAAACTTCCCTAAATGAGACCCATATTGCAACGGCAGAGGTTAAAAAGCATAGTATGATGAGTTGTTAAGGTGTGATCATGATATCTTCTTTTCAATTAGGATCACACGGGGTCACAAGCCCAACAGGTCCCATGCCACCCTTGGGCCAGTCAGGTCACATGCTGCAGGGAGGGAGAAGAGAGGAATGCTGAAAAGCAGGAGGGTGTATTGTGTCTCATTACGCTGCTCACAGTATGGAGGTGAAGACTTCAGAGGTATTGCTTATGTCCTAAGGACACATTGTTTGTAGCCTCCTCCTACACTCACAGGTCAGACAATTCATCTTCACGCTTGCTTTCCAATTAGGGGAATTTAAAGGCAACAGCTATGTCAAAACAACCCTAGTCATAAAGCCACGGTAGAACCAACTCAGGCATCCGGAGGAGTGACAGGGACAGAGGTCAAACATTTTCAATAAGTCAAGCTCGTTTTTCTGAGCCTGATGGACAAACCACAACAACCACCCACTCATATTTAAAGATGAGAAAGCAGCTAATCAAAACGAATGCTAATTTATCCCAAACGAAAATCAAATGATGTGCTACAAGCAACTGTAGAAGCCAAAAGTAATCAATGTAAAATAATATAAAACAGAAAAAAACTGTGAACCCTCACTGGAGTCTGGAACCAAGGAATATTTGGCATTTTTAATTATCCAAGGGGCTCAAGGGATGGCAATGTTGGAATTCTTCCACCACTTTGATCCAGACTGAACTATCTATCGCTATGCATTGCTATGACATTTTCTTCGTTGTCGTCAGATGATGACCAGCTTTGGGGATCCCCCCACTTTTCTTTTTTGCTACAAATATTCACGGTCCCAGGAGGATCAATTGAAATCACGTTGGTGATCACCCGACTTTTCTTCTGGATTATTGGGTTTAGTGCTAATTAGCTAACATGCCCACTAAACCCACTAAACCAAATTAAACAGTATAACCACTCAACGTCAACAAATTAGCATTGTGATTGTAAACATGCTAGAACATTAGCATTTAGCTCAAAGCTCCACTGTGCCCGATACACAGCTGCTACAATGACTCTTAGTGTCGTTGCTTGATAAATTACACATCAATATATATTCAATTTGCCTTTTTGTTGATGAACTAATTATTTAATTGTTCTATCGAGTGACATCTGAAGATTTTAAATGGGGAGCAGTCATGACGATGGTAAAGCTGATGTTGCAGCTGACAAGGCTAAAGATCACGTGATGATGACGACGATGTGAGCCCATCATGTATGATAAGCAACTATTTAGTTTTACAGAGGGATATTAAACCATTTTGAGGCATGGTGAACATTGATACATTTCACCTGGGAGAAATGACACAGTTGTTTTGCAGGTGCCACTTTTTCATTACCCTGAGTCAACATCATCGATTCAGCCTCTGTGGTTTGAGAATATAATAGAGTGCCTCGCAAAATTAAACTCTCAAATCTTCCGAAGGCGGTAAGGTAGGAATAGGAGACACATTGACACAATAAAAAAAAAAAAAAAACGCTCGGCTATAATGGGCCTCTCTCAGCCATTATTGCTTCCTCTGAAAACTCACTGACATTTTCCTAAATGTCACAGATTTACATCATTCTCCGAGGACCACTTCAACTGGTGATGTTCACGGGTAATTAGGCAACATCCACAACGTGCACCTCGGGAGGCGGAGCGGGAGGGAAAGGGAAAAGGGCGGTCTGAGCGATATAAAGAGGAAAAAGGGTTTTCAGAAACTGAATGATAGTTGAGAGAATATCACAGAACCACTTCTTGATAAACATGCACAGATCTCCAAATTGAAGCCTTTGTCCTGGCATGGGGGCGTGGAGATTTGAAGGGTGGCCATTCATACTGATGACCTTTTTACAGCCTCGCATTCCTGTCTGTTTAGCTTAGCCAAAACAGCAGAAGCACCCTTCTGCTTCCCATTCACCCAGTCATCCTTTTGACCTCTGCCTATGTGCTGTTTCCACAAGGTGGATGAGTAAAAGTAGGAACTTTAACTGGAAGCAAAAAGGAAACAGAACACAGTAGCGTGCCTAAAATCTAAAAATGCCATAAGCATGTCAAATTAAACATTGCATATTAAAATACATCACAAATGGCTATTTCCGAAGATTGAAGACGTCAGCTGCAGGGTGGCATCACCCTAAATCAGCCGCCCTCTTTTGTTTTGGCCACTGGTGTGGTTAACAAGGCCTCTGAAAGAGACCCTCGTCCTTAACCTTTTTGTCCTCTCGTCATCAGTCACAATAAGTGTTTGTTCTCCATGGGAGGTCAAGCCCGACACAAAAACACTCAATACATGTCCTGCCTGCCGCCCCCCCCCCCCCCCTCACAGATCAATTACTGTAATTGTTGGCTTGCATGTGAACCAACTGTTTACATCACATGCACACAAACCTGCAAATCCCAGGTTGAATTGTCCCATGCTACACAACAAACAGCCACCACTGTGTTTCAGTTGCGTCTTTATTTACAAAACTCTACTGTGAAAAGTGATAGCAAGCTAGCACAGGTGCCTGAGCATAATTGCTGCCTGTTCAAAACACCGTCCATCAGATAGAGGAATGCTCGTTCAAGGAAAACAACCGGGTGAGAGTGACAAAGCAGGTTTTTTTTGTTGTATTTGTTTGTTTTTCATGGGAGCGTCTTCAGCTGACCTCGCGTTGACACCGCTGTGCTACTGTCAGTGTGCTTATTTTCCCAAGGTCCCCCAGAGCTGTGTGGTTCTCTGCTTTGTCAGGGCTTTCTGGCCAAGATACTAATCTGTCTTCCATCAAGATTGCAGTCAGGCCGTTTCTTTTGTTTGGCTCGAACCGTGCGGCCGCTTGGGGAAAGGCTTCCTGGGTATTATCTCCATTCCAGGATATTCTCAGCCCTTCCTTGTGATACAGTATCAAAGCAACACATTATACAGCTCCACCCCGCCCTGTTCCTCAAATCAGCGCTGCTGATGCGACTCCTTCTGCACCTCTCAATCTCAATTCTCACTTCCTGTCTCAACACTCTCCCCAATGCATGTTTTCACAATTTTTGGTTTTATTTGTTCATTTCCACTTCAGCGTCCTACGGGGAGAGAAGACACCCAAGACACCTGCGGCACCAAGTCACTCACGAACATGCTGAAGAAATGACAGGGTGGGTGAAACCTAAACCTGTTAGACGACAGACTGGTGCGGCCCCTCCCTAGGCGATTGCCCTTTGGCTCTTGGTGACCATTGTTCCCCTCTGTTCCCAGGCACTGACATCTGGTGACAATGGCCACGGCGGAAAAGAGGAAAGAGAGCCTGTGAGTGTGCACTTACACAAATATATATACATCCAAACACGCACAAAGAAACATCCACGTATGTTTGCAGACATTGGAAAAAAACAAGCATACAGAACTGAATCACACACACACACACACACACACACAAAGCGACGCATGCAGAGTCATACGAAATAATGCAGACGAGTCAGATGTGCAAAGTCCTATTAACAGTTTATCGGCTCACATAAAACCGGCACACACACACGTACGCATCCGTATGGTTTTCACTCAGTTAAAGGGGGAAGCTAGACAGACGGGCAGAGGAGTGTGTGTGTGTGTGTGTGTGTGTGGGGGGGGCATCCAGCGTGTCCCTTTCTCTCGGCAGCGACACACCAGTGTGAGCATTGTTTGCTTCAGGTTTCCATGCTAACCTATGATTTATCCACGGGGGCCTCAGACTGTCGTCTCTGTGTCTCCGCAGCTCCACTGGAGATGTGGCACCGCACTCCCCTAAAACATTACAACAACCCCCCTGCAGACACCCCACCTCCGTCCCCTGTCTCTGATGTGGGATGCTGCCAAATTAGACAAGAGGTCCTTGGGGCAGTGTGTCTCCTCTGCAAATTAGAGAGCAGAGGAAGGGCCAGCTCGAGTGAGAGGGCATACGCAGGACAGGGAGGGAGAGAGATTGCAGGTTCAAAGAGCTAATGACCTGCATAGGAGGGGGGGGAGTCGGTGGGAAGTCGGACGAGAAAGAGACATGACCTCATCCCTGCTGCTTGTTTAGCCTGATCAAACCAGGAAGTGGGACAACAACCCACCTGTTGACGTAGAGACCACTGCCTCCTGCTCGCTAACCAGTTAATATGTTAACCTGGTGATGATTTGCACCCTCCACTTCTGTCTCACAACTGACTTCAAACCATGTCACATCTCCTTTGTGGATCAATCCGTAGACGCGGAGCATGCCAGGTCACAAATATACACACGGGAGTAAATACTGCATTTTTTTAGGGACTATTTTCAGCAGTGGATTAACACAGATCTCTCGCGTAGGAGTGTTCACAGCAGCGGGACGACGTCTGTGGGATTGAATCAAAATAAACTCCAGCGCCGGTGTGCATGGTAATGAAGGAACACGGCAGCCAGTGAGACGGTGTGGGCTAAATAAATGATCTATTTTTAATGTTGGTTTTCGTCTTTTCATGGGGTTTTTTTTAACCAAAATATGGAATCCCATCAGACGTGTCCTTAAAGTATCTAGATCAAAACCCCAATTGGAAGCTTCCTCTTCATGATCAACACACAATGCCCGTAAATAGCGCTTGCGCTGCATTTGGCCAGTAAATAATCAGGCTTGGCATGGTCTGCATGACAAATGGTTCCCCTTTTTTCTATTCAGGAATGTTGTCTGTGAAATGTCTGTCGACCATATCTTTGATGTTGCTTCAAGTATAATTTGACGGTCTTTAGTTTGCACATTAAAATCCGAGTGCATTCCTCTGTTTGACGTCTTCAGATGAAATGTGGCCATCATTAACTTGAAAATGGGAACACGCATACCACAAACAAAATTCTGTCCCCAACACACACACACACACACAACACATGCAGGCACAACAACACTCTTGCTGTCATCTTTCTTGTAGCTGCAGACGAGCAGCCTCAGAGCCCTGGAGACGGCGCACTGTGATGATTGTGTGCACTTTAGAGAAGCTGAAGGGGAGAAAGAAAGAAAGAGAGGTGAGGAGCAGAAGACAGATGCTGTAGGAATCCTCCCTGTTGTTTTCCCTCTGGCTTCCTGTTGTCACTGCCTCCATTTCCTGTCCCAGAGGAACTCTGCTCGCACATCCCACAATTATCCCTTTTGTTTGTGTTTATTCCCCCTCCTGCTCTGCTGAATGCTTTTTTAGTTTTTGGAAACACCTGTGGAATTTCTGTCTGGGTTTGTAAGTAAAAAAACTGAGTCTTGATGGCACCACATTGATCACATAAGCTGACCACTCCCTTGTTAACATCCTTGTCGTGTTCACACCTTCACCTATACGTACCACAGGCTTCACTCCCTTTGCTTGTTTTTTTGTTTTGCAGTTACTTCTTCCTTTCTCAGGCCTTCACCTTCCTCCCCCCGGGCCTGTCTGCAAACCTCCTCCTCTCCTTCCCCTCCTTCTCCCCTCTCTGTTTGTCTGTCTGTTCTTCAAGGCGGGGTGGGGGGCGGTAGGGGGGGGTGCAGTCTGGCTGGGGATGCTGCCTGCAAGAAGAGCAGTAACCTTTCTTTGGGTCCTTGCTGATTTCATTATTTTCATTATTGGGAGACTTCCACCGTAGCAATCCCATTAGGATAAGACGGGGCCCAGCAGGAGAGGGTGTGCTGCCTGGGGGTGTCGGGTGTGTGTGTGTGTGTGTGAGTTTATGGCATGGGTGTACCGCCAGGATAAGAGACTGAACATAAGCACGGCTACATTTAACCAGGTTGTCACGGAGTCTTAATGTCTGAGTTATATTTGCCTGTTCGACTTTATCAGCAGTTTATGGTAATCATCAAATCACCGATCAGAGCATGTGACCATCGGGACAGAACTAACATTACTGAGTTCAGTCAAGCACCAAAGGCTGATACGTGACTGTAAAGCTGCCAATTCACAGATTTTGCATAAACTTTAATCTCAAGCATCACAGTAATGTCTATGATCACTTTGTGACATTGTCAGCAATCCACCAATAATTGGAAAAGTAGGGCTTCGTGACTGATCAGATATGAGTCGGTATAAAGGTGATTTATACGTCATTCCATGAAAGCAATAATCCATAAAAAGAAATCTACGGGTATATTAAAGCTGTAAACACGTAGCCCTTTTATTTGCCTGCAAATAAAACAAGTCATCTTTGCACGCTGTGCGGCGTCAATTATTTACTCGTACATTGAAAGTGAAACTGCAAGTACATTTACATCTTTCTTCTCCCACTGTGTCTGAGGGCCATTGAGCTGCTTGGATGTTGCATGATCAGCCGTTATTGTTTTTTAAATAATCAAGAGACTGGTTCAATTACCTGGGAGGTTACCAGCAGCTCTTATTATGATTATTATTATTATTATGTATTTCACTCTGTCTCGTCTTCCCCACACAAACCTTATGAGGAGAACTTTCCCCCTCTTTCACAGCAACAGGTTGCACATTCAGAGATATTGCCTGCTTTCTGCTCGGAAAGATGAACAATTTTTTTTCCGGGTGAAACCATTAGACCTTTTTTTTTCGCTGCAAACATTTTGACTTGGCACAGCAGGGAAAAGCTAACTGATTACATTAACTACAGCGTTATTCCATTTAGTGTGCCGGTAAGCCAACCTGATGAGCCAGCATGTAAATGTGTCCATCTGTAGAGGCCCTAAACCTGCATATAAATGATGTTTACATGGACATGTTGAAATGATATAAAAACATACACACTGTTCCAGCTGCTTCTCATTCTCCTGTTGCACCTGTTTGGGTGAGTAATGTGACCTCACATCATCTCCAGTAGCCCCACCCAACTTAACTAGAGGTCCAGCCAGCCAGAAATCACCTGTGTGGGTGTGCTGGACCTTTAAGGGAAATACCACCACGTGATGCAAGTCCAGACCTCCTGCCCCCTCTGAGCCACGTGCCCCTGATGAGCCGCTGATGATCAAGTATCTTTCCTTTATGGCTGTCCATGAATCGCTGAAGGCCGGCTCAGTGGCTCAATTTGATGTTTAAGGAGGCTGTGATAACTCGATAAAAGCCAATGTGTCCATCATCATGGGAGACAGAAGAATGAATTTGGGTTAATGGTCCGAAATCTTGTTTATCTAATATATCTTATTTGATTTAGCTTCCTGTTGGCCAATTGGCAGCAGCAATCTTTCACCCAAAGAGAACAAAATTCTTCAGCACTGAGTTTTATAAGATGACCGTAGGGCTTTAAATGAATCTAGGAGTAACGTTAATTAGCACTTCCCACCAAACAATGCGAAACCCTCACTCAGCTATCATTTACGGCCACGTCTCTTAGCTCACTCTGACGAGGCTCAGAGGGAGCGGAGGGACGTAATAGCCAATGAATCAACCTGAAAGGGAGGGGGGGTGTGAACCTCAGCTGCCCCCTTACAACATCATCATCTGGAGTTGGACTCCCGCCCCGCACTCATCACCCTGACAGCTTTAATGTCCCATTTAGTGCTGGTTTTGGAGGATTTGCGTGTGTGTGTGTGTGAATGTGTGTGTTTGTAAGGAAGTCTGAGGACTGAGGTGAAGGGCTGAAAGGCCTCATTTAAACTTAAGGGAACATGGACATATATGATACACCCATACATATACCAGCCATTATCAGTCTAATACTTCAATGTTGCCGTCAGCAGAATAAATGCCACACATTTGAGAGGATGTCCAAGCAAACATACATATAAGACAGGAGAGATCAGAGAACGCTCAATAATTAAATCAGGGTTGAGGCTGCAACATGCTGTTTGTTATCCTGTTGGTAACCATGGAGATTAAGATCAAGTGTCACAACTATGCACACAGAGACACACACATCCTTGGATGTCGATCCGTACGAGGATCTATATGTGAAACCTGAAACCCTTAATCAAATCCTAACTTAATCCTAGCTCTAAACTAAAGCATAACTCAGGTCCTAACTGTACTAGAGAAGTAAGACGCATCCCGGCCAGAATGACGTCTCCCTTCAAATGTTGATGATCCACAACTCTGACTATGACAAATCCTCATAAAGATGGAAGAACCCGAACGCATAAACCTTCACAGTTCCCGAGGGACCCGTCCTGTTTCCCAGAATGAATGAAGAACTGAAAATCTTTTATGTAGTTATCGTTAGGTTTCTCTTGAGTGGCTGGATGTCTCTCAGGAAAGACGATTTCTGAGTTTACAAAAACAATCCCAGGATTTGGTTTGAGACAGCTGTGATCAAACCAATATGTTTACAATATCAGATAACTATGTGTAATGTGAAAGGGGTTGCTCATAGTGATGCATATAGAGCATTTTAACAAAAGAGTCTACAGTTCTACCCAGCTCCACGGAATGCTTTAGTGCCTTTGAGCTTTTTTTTTTGTTGCTTTTACCGCCTTTTAGACCCTTAGCTGTTTTTGTTCACTCTCACTGCTCTCATCCAGCTAGTGACTGCTGGTGAACATTTAGCTGCTAAATATGGTGGAGACCGTTATTGGACTTTTAATCATTAGCCGGTCAGAGACACTGCTGGATGTGTCAATAGCCAATAACTATAACAATCAGCTCACAGTAGACTTCCATATGCAAAGATGTCTCAAGACTGTTAGCACTATTAGGTAGAGACCTTAATCCGAATCAATAGTCTATCCAAATACTGTAAGCTACTTCAATATTAGCATCTGTGCATTCAAATACTTCCTCCTTACGAGCAAATCCTGTTAGAGTAAAAGCCACAGCCTATGGTGCTAATGAAATTACATCCAAAAGAGCCGCCAGAAGGTCCAATACATTTCTGTTTGCAAGTAATGCTTCATGTAAATTGATTTTTATAAAGTTAAACCTAACCATTTTAGCATAACTGTACTTGTCATTTAATTGCTATTGGAATAAAGTTACCTTCTCTCAATAGAAGTATTCACAGAGGGCTATTTGCATAATTATGTGAAATGCACTTTTGGACTGAGATACACTCTATTCTCCCATTGACCCACAGTGGAAACAGGGTGACCTTAGCAGTTGGCTGTTTCTGGGTAAGTAGGTCCAGGATGGGCCTCCAGCGAGGAGGAGGCCCAGCCAAACAATAGGAGCCAAAGGGAGAGAGTGTTGGAGAGGGTCCTCCAACCTCTACAGCCAAAACTAGGTCTTCCATTCACTGAGCTGCTCTCCACAGACAATAGGGCTGGATGGGGGTGAGTGACTGCAAGTGAGGACTTTGTGGGCAAGTTGAGATTGCCAATGCCAGGCAGGCACATGTATAAATGTTTAAGGCATGTGTGTGTGTGTGTGTGTGTGTGTGTGTGTGTGTGTGTGTGTGTGTGTGTGTGTGCTCTGCTTTCTTATCTACACAAACTACACACACACACTCTCATGCACACAAACGCAGACAGACAGAAGGAGCCCCTATAGCCGAGCCTTGCACCCCGGTTATGGACCCTCTGCAGTCTAAATATGTCTCCCTACTGAACATCTGTGCTTTATCAAAAGCAAACAGCTCTCCTCTATTCATCTCCCACGCTCATAGCCCCTGAATGGTGATTTGATGTGTATTGTTCAGCCTTGTGGTCATGAACCCTGCTCTGTGATATTTCTACTCCCATGGAGGTTTTTAAAAAGGTGGAATGAGCCTTTATTATCCCATTTCCATGGCTGATTGCATGTCAGAAGTCGCCTTTTCCCCAGTATTTCATCCATTCCGCTTCTGGCCGGACATTAAAATGAGTTATGAGTTAAGCTGCGGCGGTCACCGGGGAGGCGTCACCTTCTTCTTGTTCTGCCTTTGCATCATGTTTGATATTCAGATGTCCAAATCTTAATCCATTGTTGGTTGAACGACTCTGGCGAGACGTTATTGCTCCGTTGAATAATTCACAAATGATCTTTTTAGAGGGGTGTCTGCCCCCCGCAGCAGAGACAATAAGCTACGTGAACCATTTTGGTAAGTCAATCGACAACTCCCAGGAAAACACAGCTCTCATTGTGTGCCCGTGTGATGGCAGAGCCTGGAGAGAAGAAACAAGTTTAAAAGTTTATATTTCATCATCCTTTCGTTCTTTCTTTCTTTCTAACTGTGGAGAAAACAGAGAAACAGAGAGGGGCGGGATCTCCTCCACCTCGAAGAAAATATTTAATTCCGCTGTCCGTCTTGTGGTTGTGTGTTTGTCTGAAGGGGTGCGTAGAAAAGAAACGGGGAAGCTATCCCCCTCCTTAAACAAAGGGCGCAGATGGCTGGCCCTCCTCAGCTTTGGGGTGGGGTGGTGCAAGCAGACGCCCGCGACAGAGCGCTGTGCCCTCCCATGGAGTTCATTTCAGTTCCCCACTGAAAGAGACGGCAGACAGGGGGGCCCTGCTTATAACAAGAAGAGCTTAGAAACCCTGAACTGCCCCCCCACCTCCTCTTCAACGCCCCCGCGCCCCCTCACCACTGGCCCATGACCCCTGCTCCTCACCAGGTCACATGCACAGATACGAAGGTGGGAGGAATGCCGACGCAGAGGAGGGAAAGAGGGAGCGAGACAGAGAGCACACAACCTGGACATGAAAACAGGATGGTATTAACAAGTCGTCTAATCTTACAAAAGCAGATTGTGCTCAGTTTGCAGTCATCTCATTTTAATTGAATGGGAGATGAGACCCTGACTAAAGGAGCAACACAAACTGCAAGTTTCAAACTTCTTTCAGTGACTTTATGTGCAAATATATCTGAAAATGTGCTAACTGTGATGAAAATAATAACTTGAATGGTGTTTTGGTAAAATGCACTGATTAATTTCCGTGACAATCTAAAGGCCTTTTACTCCAGAGCTAATTCGCTTTGCTTAGCTAACCAGGCCCAGAAAGAATTCCAGCAAAACCTACAATTTCCCAGCTAGCTGAGTTGTCGTACTTTGAACAGAGCCATGCTAGCTGTTTCGCCCTGCATGCATCTGTATGCTCAGCTAAGCTAACAACCTGCTGGCTAACCATCTAGCATCACCATACTGACATGAGAATGGTATTCACCCTTCTATCTAACTCTAGATAGAACTAAGAATGTAAATAAGCCGATGGTTTATCAAAATGTTGAACTTCCATTGAAAATAATTCAATATATAAGTGGGAGAATCTTGAAAATAATGATAATTTAATTAAATTAACAACCAAAGGTGGAGGCAATAAGAAGAAGACGTTAGAAACTGACCCAGAATGATCAGCCCCTTCCCGCTGAATATCCTAAATATCTGTTATGGTTGGAGGAGGTGGTCTGTCATGCGCCCGTGTTCATGTCACACTCATCCCTCCTTAACTTAAACCCTGAGTACTCTGGTGCCTTGTTTTGTTAATTCAACCCAAATCAGACAGGGTGTTCTTGTTTTTCGGCCCGGGATAACACGGTCAAACGACTTCTATGTGTCTGATTAGCAGCGATCTCATCCCGCTCATGATGGGGCTACACCCAAAAACATGTCAACATACATCGTCTACTTTCCTTAAGCGGAGTTTGATTAAGGGCAGCATTCGACGGGGGGATAATCTGCAGGTGATTATCTGCGGTAGATAGGGAAGAGGAGACGGAGAGGCACATTCATAATTCCGATGTAATACATAGCACTTAGTCCCTTTGACCCAATGACCCATATCCTGTCTTGTAGAAGGGGGAGTCTATATTGTGATACTGAAAGGCTTACAATGGCTTATTGGGAGGGACCTCAGGCACAGTGAGGCGCTTGTCAGCCCGCTCCTGATCCAGGGGGATTTGACCACAATGTGTGCATTATAATGGGCGGTGGGATGTATGTAGACGCTGGCAGCTGTCCCACGCACTGTACAGAAAGTATAGTGGTTGTGTATGTGTGCTGACGGAGGAAGAAAGGGGAGGGAGGGAAGACTGTTTGCAAGTCTAAGTGTGTGTGCGTAATAAAGACAGAAAAGGCGGCAGAATATATTGTTTGCCAGTCAAAGGGGGCATGTGTTGCGTGGCATACATTAATGTGTGCCTGTGGGCAAGCGGAGAAAACACTGAGCCTTAAGTGTGCACGTGTGTGTGTGTTTTCTGAGAACATGCATAGAAGCTGTGTGTGCATGCGAACATCGTGTTTGAGAGAGACAGTGTGTGTGAGTGAGTGAGTGAGTGAGCGTACATGTGTGATGCTTGTTTAAACCCGCTCCCGCCGAGGAGAAAGGAGGGCACGCACATGCATATGAAACATTTATATGTACACCCGGATTGTTTGCAATTCTGAGTGTGTATTACACAACATGTGTGCACTGGTGTGTGTTTGTGTGCATATGGGTGTGTGTCGTAGAGTGAGCCGGGGGATAAAGGGCGGATTGTTGTCACGGCTGTCTGCATGAAAACAGTGTGTGTAACTGGAATGAGGGAGTCGAAGTGCATAAGAAAAAGGTTTTGTGTTGCAGTTTAACTATGTGTGTGTGTGTGCCAGAGTGTAGTGTTACAGTAGGCGTGGAGCCCCCGTTAGCGTGAATGGAGGTCAGTGTGACTCCTGAATAGTAGGGAAGAGAGAGGAAAACATGACAGATAGAGGATGAATCAACAGCTCCTCGCCTCTCTGTCTCTCCCCCCTTTTGACTCTCTACTCCCTCCATCTCTAACCACAGCCATGTTGCAGAGCGGTAGACTGGAACTGCCTTGGAACCAATAGTGGATGACTATTAATCTACTGAGTAGCTGTTACATGTGAGTGTGCGTCTCTTAATAAATGTAAAGGAGGAGAGAGAACATTTCTTTGAATTACTTCCTTCAGGAAACAGTAGAGCTTTACCCTAATTATCTACTGTAATAGCACACAGGACACGTCCACTGTGTACAATGTGAATGGAAGAGCAATCAAAATGATCCACTGCAGAATCAGTACATTAACTCTGCTGTAATATTTTAAAGTATTGGCCTACATGTTGGAAACAGGTTTGATGAAAACATATGAAGAGACTGTGAACTATTTATTACTGAATAGACATCAAATGGTGTGAATTGTGATGCTCTTCAACAGTGGATAAATTGTTTTGAGCGTCACATTCCTGGTTCACAACGGGCATTATTTGACACACATTCAGGTTAGAGTAGGGCTAAGATGGAAATAAGTCGGCTTGGTCTTTTATGGGGATTGCATGGTCTCCCCGTGTCAGTCAGCGTGGGTTCTGTCCAGGTTTTCTGGTTTCTTCCTTTAGTCCAAAGACATACAGGTTAATTGATGACTGAACTTGCACGTAGATGTGAATGTGAGCCAGATGGTTGTCTGTCTCTACATGTCAGCCCTGTGATAGACTGGTCCAGGTTGTACCCCGCCTTCGCCCAATGTCACCCCCATGACCCTGAATAAGATAAGCTGTTACAGGATGGATGAATGTCTGGAAGATTAATTACACTGTTTGTACCATTTCCTGTTGTGTGAAAAACTTATTTCTGCATTATCTGGACTAGCTACAGTTATACTACACAAATCAACAAGCATAATCAAAATACAGGCCTTTCAACCACTTTCACTGACCCGAGATAGTTTGACACTGGTGTGAAAAGGTCAACATCTAAACGGACCCATGACTGTGCTCCACACCTGTGTGCAACGTGGCTCCCAAACTGCTCAGTTCTGGTGTGAAACGGGGATAGGTCAAATGTGGGATGGAAGCTTTCGCATGATCCCACATCAAACACGGCGTTCTAGTGTAAATGAAGATGATTTCCCCTGTGGGAAGCATGAAATTGAGCAAATTATGCCAACAAATGTGATTACAAAAAGCATTTATACAAAATCCTCAATAAATGTGACATTAATTATTCCTGCAATACAGCAGTATTACATCTTTAACCTTCTGCCTACATTCTTCTCATATGTATCTCCATAGTGATGCCAGTATAGATGTCTCTTGCATCAGCTCAGCGCCGGGGTAATATACATGCAAATGTTCTGGGGAGGAAAATTCATTCTGATGCATCAATATTCATATTTTTTTTATTGGTAAGCTGTCAAATGAGATATCTCCTATTTGAAAAGTGACAATCGAGACAATTCATTTTTGATAAACCGCTTAAAATGTAAGTCATCGCTTGATCTGGATGGAAACAAGTAGATATTTTTGAGTAATGAATTTAAAAGTGCAGGTTTCTCCCCCCCAAAAAACAACAAAGTAAACCATTCCTCTGCCCTGTCTCTTTGATGTCTATAACACTCTGTCTCACATTGCAAGCAGGTACTCAAATTCCTCGATAGCATGACGACACGACGGAGCGGAGAGTTGATCCGGATCCATATTCTCCCCCCTCTTCAGTCCTCCAGCCCTCCTCCACGTCTCACATCTCTCCTCTGTCTGCTACACCTCTCCTCCCCTGTGCCCTTCATCGCCTCCATCCACCTCGCCCTCCTTTCTTTTCCCCTTTCTCGCCTCAGCAGAGAGATGGTCACTGGGGAGTCACATTTCTGTCTCTCCTCCCGCCTCCCTTCAAAATCCCCCACTGCTGTTGTTGCCCTCCAAATCTCTGCTGGCAGACCATGGAGAGAGCAAGATAGGCAGACAGAAAGAAATAGACTCTTGCCCACCATCCCCCCACTGTTGCTGTTGTTGTCGCCCCTCCAAATCTCTGCTGGCAGGCCGGAGAACGATAGCGACAGATAGAGAGGGAAGGTAGGACCAAGAGAGAGGTTCGGGAGTTTTCTCAACAGGGGGATAGTTCTCAGGGAGGCAGGAAATTACCCATGTTGTTTTTTGGTAATCCTTTTTTAATATGCAGGTTTTGGAACAAGGGGGTGAGAGAGGATAAGAAGGCAGTAGTGGGGGGAGAGAGAGAGACAGAGGAGGGAGACAAAAGAGGGGTCCAGGCCAGACAAAACGATCGGCGGCTCCCAGGGGGACGATATGGTGTCTGTGTGTACATAACACACATCTCAAGTGCTGGAAATGAATAGCATTATGAGACTCACGCAGTATGTCTTCGCTGCTGAGTAATACCATTGGTATCCACGGAAATAAGTAACATGAATGGGCTAGTTTCTCTTTGTGACCACGACTCCCAGCCCCCTTTTTGTTTCTCTCACAGTTACAAAACTCCTTTCACAAGACTTTGGTTACAACAAACAGATCACTGAATGATATCAGGCTGTATACGTCCAGATAATTCTGCATGAAAAGCCAACCCAATGGGATGCCTTTAATTAAATTTTAATTATTGTTGGCGTTCCCTCATTTGGCATTTGAGACCTAGGCTCTATATCACATATTTCCCATGATTTATGAGCATGGTCAGCATTCAACAGTACTTTCTATATCGACAATGAATCAAATCACTATGTGAAACGTAAAAGTGGGACAAACCCACAGAAAAAAAGCAGTGATAAATCCACTGCATGCTACTTTTCCATCACCAAATCTATAAAGAGAGCTGGACTACAGCGTTACAGGCGGGGTCCCATTAACTCCTATGTTGGGGGAAGTTGATTTAACTTCTTTTTTCCAGTGTTAGTCTATGTGAGAAAGCTTCTGGAGGCTTGGTGAAAATGGTCAATAAATGCAGATTTAAAAACAACAAAACAGCTAGGAATGAAACTTTAGATTGAGATTTCTTTTCATTATGATAATAAACATCAATCAACATTTTACAGCTGCACAAATTAATATTTTCATATGAACAATCCATAACATGACTACATGCAACGTGGAAGGTGTAACTTTAAGTCACAAACCCATAGATATTTATCACATGACTTTACAGTTTTAAACAGTTGGAAGAGTTTTAGTATTTTTCCATCATGTTTTGGATTCATGGTTTCATCAGCCTGTTAACAGCAACAAAAACTGAATATTGGAGTTACACTCAGGTGGAAATGATTCCAAATCATGGACTTTATATAACAAACAGATGTAGTCACAGTGATGTCACCCATTGATCATGGACTACAATTTTGAAGCCTTAGCTCAGCATTTTGACGAGCGCCATCTTGGTTTTTTGGAACCAGGAGTGACACGAGAGGGTGAAGTATAATGCAGGTTTAAGGCACCTATGCGTTGGCTTCACTTCACAGAACCGGGGGGTTTCCACCAACTCATAATGATCGCTAATGCTCTGTATGTGTAACTACGTAGCTATTTGCCAACAAGATCACAAAAAACTCAAACAGTGATAATATTGCGTTTATGGCTTGTTGGGCTGCCCCGAAGCGTCTTTAACTTGACAAGACATTGAATTTTACTTTGAAGAAGGCCAAAACATCCCTTCCTTCAAAGGCACACTTCCCTTTATACTTCAAGGCTAGATAAGAATGGGCTCGTACTGATAAGGAAGCGAAGGATCTGCCTGCATTCTCAGCCATTAATCAGTGTCACTTAGGGAAATCCAAGCCTCCCATCGGCGTTCATTGTGGATGACACAAAAGAGGAGGATCAGCCCACAAGACAACTCACAGTAGCCTGGTTGTACCTTATTGACCCCCTTTATGGAAGATGCGCCCCATTTGTAAGGGAGCAAGGCGTCTGTCTTGGTCGTCTTCCAGTCCTCCCCCAACCCATTTTCTTCAATGGGGTGTGGCAGATAGAAAAAGAAAGGAAGGGCAGGAGAATAGAGAGAAAACACTATACAGTGTCTCTATTAAGACATTGTCAGCAAACATGTACACCCTCCTTTCAGGATGCCTCGTGACCCTGGTTTTTGGCGCAGGGATGAAAATATAAGCAACGCACCCAACACACACACGTGTGCGTTATTTATATAGCAAGAGTCAGACAATTGCTGCAGTTCCTGGATGTTGGGTAAGGAGAAGTGTGTTGGACATAGTAGTAAAATCCATTTCTTCTCATTAACCCCGTAGGCCTTGCCTTGGAAGATCTACCGCCAAACAATCATGTGTAGTTTTGACTTCTTGCCTTAGGGCAGCAGCGTCTGGTTTATCTGTCCGCTGGTGTCTAGATCTTGTTTAGAAGGCTCTACATTTTACTTACTATGCTCTCTTTTAATTTTCATGGGAAAGAATACTAAATTATACAAAAAAGAAGAAGAAAGAATTGGCTTAAAATGTTCTGCTTGTATTTGGTGTCTGGCTTTATGTGAGTGCATTTGACTTGATCTAACCAAGGCATGGGGATTTTTAAAATAAGTTTTTACCAACAGGCATAACAGAAATTAATCTGTGAAGTTATAATCCTTCAATCCTGGTTGAATTGTAAGTATTTACCTCTGGTAAGTGCGGCTTTATTTGAGTACAACAGGTCCCAGAATTCTGGAGGTAAAAAAACACTCAAGTGGCTTCTTTATCAGACATATAACAGAATAGCAACGGGCATAATGGGAACGTTTTAATCCAGGGTGGAAATCTCAGGCTTCTGCTGCATCCATGAATAGTATCAAAACCGAGGTTTGGTTTAATGAAAATCTCAAGGATTTACCATGACTGATATGATTTCTAACTGTCTGAGGATCGAATTCTCCTTTAAATCTTGCCACTCCTAAAATAACCCAACTGACATGTTTATATAGTTACAGTCAAGTATATTAGTGCCTACTTGTTCAGTCCGGCCCTCTTGAGTTCAATTTCATTGAGTGGCAGGGCAACCAAACCATGTACTTTTTAGCCTGCTTCGGCCCCGTTTACCCAGGAATTGTCTTCCCGGTCGGTGCCGTCATCTTAAACTGCGTGACAAAACAAGCAACGTCCTTTCAAACCCAGCTTAGATCAGCACACTTCAGGCGCTTCTCTGTCTCTTCCTTCCTGGATCCCTGGTTTCTGGTGATAAGGAGGTCAAAGGGCAGCATGTGTGTGGTTGACGACGGACTATAGATCACAGTGAATAGCCATGGCTTTTTTCCTTTTTTCTGCTGAGGATGCACAAACGTGTCCCTGAATCATTCCCCTTTTAACGTAACATTGATCCCTAAGACAGTTCATGGTGGTATTTAGACACAGTCAGGTCAGGTTGTTTCAGGTGCATGCATGGCACTTCAGTAAATCAACATACTTGAAATCATACAAATCCTACTTTTTTAAAACCCTGAGCAGAAGCCCATACCATGCTAGTAATCTATGGAATCCTTGACATGCAGAGAGTAAATAGGTTCCTATTGATCTCCAGTGGAGGATTGGATTTCCTATTGCAAAAAGGATACAGGTCTCATTCTACAATGGGAGGAGCGTGTGACAGATTGACTATATATAACCCATAGCAGGGAGTCAATAGCCAGGATAACAAATGATACTGTGGCTAAAGGCAATCCATGCCTCTAATTCCTGTCAGCAGTCGTTGCATTTGTCACGTGGATCTGTTCATTTAAAGAGAGTTTATAAAGCCGCCTTTTATGTTTGCACAGCCGGAGTCATGTTAAAAATCATGTGCATAACTTCAATGGTTAGCTGACGTGTAGCCACTGTTGGCTGCTTTGTCATTATGTAGTCCTGTGTAGTTGTATACTGTATTCTGTAATTCTGCCACTGCGACTTCTGTCTCCTCTATAATACAAGCGGCACCTATTCATGTCTCTCTCCTGTTGCTCTTCCTCCCAGTTTCAGCACAACTTCAGCTACTTTCAAGGCATGGAGAAGGGAAAAGTCTTGAAGAGGTACAACTCCAGCAACACTTGTAGTATTCAGAGTCTTCAGTTTAGGTGTTGCTGTTTACCTCATCTCTTCTGATACAATAACTCACCAGCCACATACCTTTGACTCCTGTGGCAAAGCAAAGCAAAATGCTCTTGATAATGCAATTCTACATTACACTACCTGCTGAACCTACCTGATAGGAGAGCATTTAGCATAAATACCCATATATACCCATATATAGAGAAAGTGCATATTGGACTTTAATGTTTAAAGCTGCCCTGTTTTTGTTTTTGCATCTTACTTAAATCTGAACATTAAAAAGTACATGAACATAATGACAATAACCCTCTGATAGATTTGAGTGCAATATTCGTGTGTGCTTATTCCTGAAGCCAAAACAAATCATATCAATACAGATCTACTATCAGATCTACCCATGTTCGTGAAATGTTCAGCTGAACCTGTTGACCGCGATGAACTTGTCACCCTGTCGTAAATTAACAGCTTGTTTTCTCATCATGTCGTTGCCCCTGAATGCAGAGTCCAACTTGAAGTGATATCAATCACAAACCTGTTTCTCTAACCATCAGGTTGGTGACACCGCTGTGTCCCCTGCCGTCGGATGTTGATGCTGAAAAATGTTTGCCTGTTTGAGGGAGGAATGATAAAACGCAGAGATAACGCTGCTCAGCGGATTTCCTTGTCTTGGTTTCCCAAACGACATCTATAACGCCGGCCTTCAATGAATGAAAGATTAAGGGGCCATAAGTGAGATCCTTACGGCCCGACAGCACAAAATGAACATAATACATCTTCAAGGATTTGATAGAGCAGTTGATCGATAACAGTGACTCCACAAAATAATCACCCTCAACACACACACACACACACACACACACACCGACTGTTTTTGCTCAGTGATGTAGGACGGTGCTATCAGACCACCATTATGTACTCAAGCCAAACAAAGCCACACAACACAATTATAGTGGCAGTATACCGCTCGTCATTAACTCATCACAAGATGGTTTCGCTGGAGCTCTGCAGACGATGTGACTATATTAGTTCTGCTGATTACAGGCCACTGAGAGCTTAAACAATGCAGCAAGCTGTAAACACGCCTTTTAAGTTGATATGGCAGACAGTTGCGGAGCAACATTATCATTCAAACTGGGTTTCTGGCCTCCTGGAACAGACAAGCCCAATAGTCTTTTAGCTCTGTTTTTGGTCTCTACCGTCTCCTGAGGTAACTGTCTGGCTCGTTAGCTGCTAAATGCTCCACTGTGTTCCTCAGCTAGTTGCTAATTTGTCGTTTAGTTCTGGAGACGTAGCATAGAGTGCGTTTGCTGAAATAGCTGGAAATATTATAGCTGCTTTAATGTATCACTGTAACAGTCCTTCGAGGCTTAAGGCATGGAGTTTAGAGACTGGGCTGAAACCACCCGGCTGAACACACATACACATGTCGGATAAAAGCGTCCACACCAAACAGCTTTGTGAAACATCGGGAAACACAACGAAGGGTAAAGAATCAAAGTCTTTTTGATGACGACGACGGGGGGGGGATCAAGTCAAGATCTTGATTTTGCTCCTTTCTTCACTCATCATGTTCTCTCTCTCACGCAGAAGACTTCTTGGATGAACAACATTTACCACCAGCTAGCGTGTGTGTGTGTGTGTGTGTGTGTGTGGGTGGTCCCATGGGGGGTGCATTTGGGCTCAGACTAACTGACCCCTTATGTTGTTTATCAGTCTCTAATTCATCCCAGTGGCATCTGGGCATCACTGCAGGCTCTGGTAGCTGTTAAGCTCGGAGTTGTGTCTAGTAGGGCATGTTGGGGTGGGGCGTGGTGTATGTGTGTGTGTGTGTGTGTGTGTGGAGGTTGTCCGGAAAGAAAAAGGCCTATCATGGTTTCCACACTCCCCCAGCAGATCATCCATCTGGACGCAAGTAGGTTCATTGTTTTGACACTCGCAGCGTGGTGCTGTCTGGAGAGGAGAAACCCCTCTTCACCTCCTTAGTTGTGCTGCACATGATGCAATAGGAGGGATGTGTGTGTGTGTGTGTGTGTGTGTGTGTGTGTGTGTGTGTTAAAGAGCTTCAGCCTAAACTGGGACGCTCGTCATTTCAAATGAACGGTGGGCCTGAAGGCTCAATGGACGGCAACTTAAGAGAACACACACGGAGAGACGAAGCATGAGGAATTAAGAAAATATCTTCACCAACAACCAGATTCAGGAACGCTGCAAGTTGAACGAGCACATTGGAAAAGTTACAAAACGGGAGTCTCCATGGAGACGTGAAACATCATGGACGGCGTGTTCAGCATCTTTAAGGCCAATTGAAACATATTCGCCACTCTTTTCCGTTGTGACTCCAGTATTTTTTTGATACTCTTGTTGTGTTATATTTTTGCAGTGCATTTCTTTATTATTGTATTTTCTCCCTTTGAAGCATTTTTACCAGCCCCAACATATGTTTTGTTGCTTAAGATGTTTTTTTCTGTGCTTTCCGAGTTGCGGTGCCACCACAGTAACCCGACATTTTCCAAAACAACAAGCTTTACATTGGTCCTCAATCGATGGTTTTTGACCAAAGACTGAACGATTACGTCCTTTTGTTTCCCTGAATTGAAAGAAAATATGCTGTAACATGTTGGAAATCAACTTCTCAACATAGTACCAATGAATATACATTCTCCCCCTTTTTCTGGGCTGAGGGTCCTCTGTAGGACATGAATGAGAAAAGAAACCTTCAAGTAGAAAAATAAAAACACTCTTCTCTGGAGAGTGGAAAATGCAGACCAACCAGTTTGCTATCTTCAATGCTCTTTTATACCCTGGCACCTGCTGGCCAATCAGGAAGGAGCTCTTGATTAATGTCAACCCAGGTGGCATCAATCTCGTTTGCAGCCGACTTGTGGTCACTTTGACAAAAGATATTAATCACACGTAGTTTCTCAAAACGTACATGTTGTTGGACAAGACAGTTTAAAGGAGAAAGTGCACCTTTTCTTCTGGAAAGACTAAACACGACTAAACAAGCACTTTTTAAACATCACAAGGTCACGAACGGATGAGCGAGAGGCTCGCACACCTTCCTCCCAGCGAACACACCACTCAAGGAGATTGCATGCGAGAGCGGAGAAAACAGGCTCAATGAGTGAATGCACCATCACAGCACCGATCGAACTGCCGGTAACAAACTTCCACTTTCCAGTCATGAGACACACGACTCACAAGATTGCTCATATGCTTTTATTGTTCATATCGGGAACGTTGCCAAAAAAAGTGCTGCATACTGACTTTCACATTCACAGACGCCAGGATAGATAGATATATGGAAGCGAAGCTACTCCTATGTGTAAAGCAGAAATGATAAAGACTTTTTCCAGATGTCCTCTCTTTTCTCTAACACGCTGCCTGATGTGTCTCTTAGCGGGGTTCGTGGATTTGATTCGATTTTTAGCGTTGGTCTTTCACTAAAATTACACACAAATAACTTCCAACCATTCAGGCCTTTCATAAAATTGCCATCTACATGATGTGTAGATGTATCCTAAAAATATGATCTTTGACAGTAGCGGAGGAGTTTTCCCTCAAAAGAGTAACAAGTGAATATAGGCTGAGGTGAGAAAAGGCATCATTTCTTCGTTTACATTTCCAACACTGGACACAGTGGACACCTCCACCAATAGCATATAGCAATAGGGCAAGGACAGGTGGGTTAGCTAGATCTACGTCAAAATGTAAATATTGAGTTGACTTGCATATTTTGTTCTGCATCTGAGGACATGAATGCAGTCAAGGCACGCTGGCTGCTCATATGCACACAAGGATCCGTCCCGTTGTGGCTGGAAAGAGTGCAGTTCATATGGATATTAAGAGTATAGGGAACTCTTTGGTGGGAAAAGTTAGCATGTGTGGCACATCAGAGGAACAGCGAACAAAACGTGGCACCTGGGGCCTGAACTACGAAGTTAGCTCGCTAACCCCAAACCCTGCTCTATACTCTGGTCATTAAAAAAAAAAAAAAACTACAGTAACATAACAAGTGTTCAAAGCAGTGGTTGCAAACCGATTTGAACCTTTAAAGGGGAACCCAACTGAGTTTACACATCAAAGTATGTTTTTTGGGGGAAAAGTTGTATCTTCTTAAAGTCTTCTTTTGGGGGTGGAGCTGCTTGAAATGTCATTAAGTGATGTCACTCGAGTCCACGTCAGGGTCTGAAGACCATTAGTTTGAAAATGAAAAGAAATCTCGGGGAGTGGAGTTACAATGAAGTGTGCAGCCTGCTCCTTATCTCTGCTGGAGGCTACATCAGCTGCTGCTAGCACACTGGCCTGAATGGTTGAGTTGCACTGTGGGTAATGTAGGATGCAGAATTGTCTTTATCATCTTGCAACTCAGTGTGGAGGTCTCAGCCCCCAGGTTGGAAACCACTGCTCTGAAGGATACATGCGATTACACCGTAAACAAAACGTCATACACTATTTGTAGCATGTCAACAACAAAATATATTTCAAGGGTTAATTCCTGGTAATAAGTACCCTCTGAATGTATATTCAGCGTTTGGGTGAAAGCCCGTCTTCTCTCTATGTTCACAGAGCAATGCATATCTCAGGAGTCATTGTGCTCACTCAGCATTTCACAGCACGTCTGCTCAAGTGCTTCCACATTTCCTGTGCCTGTTATGATCATTGTCACATTTTCACTCGCATTTAGTCAATCGTTGCCATAAATGTGCCACGACTTCCTGATTGAACCATTCACACACACGATATATTCATTCTCATATTTTAACATTGGGAATAAAGACTTTTAAAAAGGCACACGTCACTGTTTTTTCCCCTGCTATTTCAGCATCAGCCCTTCTATTTGAAGCCGTTCAACAATACTGTGTAATCATATCATGATCATGGCATAAAGGAAAATGAGTGTGAATGGATTATGTCAAACTTAAAAAATGTTGAGGAGGAGGAATGGCGCACATTACCTCAATGAACAAACGTGATAAATGAGCTTCTGTTTTTTTCTTAAAATACAGTTTTATTTGTGAATTTACACTGATTAGCAATACATCTAAAAGCAACCCCATTATAACCATTTATATAGGATTTTCACAGGTCACAAAGTAGCTTGGCTCATTCTGGCATGCCAAAGCAAAACTCTTTTTTTTTTAAACAGGGAAAAAAAAGGTGGATAGAGAGGCATTAGTAAAGCAAGGTGCAAACAGTTGGAAACAAAAAAAAAAAGGAAAAAAAACAAAACAAGACCCAATGCACATTCAGTTCACCTGGGAGCAATTTATGCTCATAAAATGGTTAATAAAAAAAAAAGCCTAGTGCTCTCTGGAAACTAAAAGAAAAAAAAAGCGTACTGCGATACAAATGGAGGATGAAAAAACGTTTCTGGAAGGAAAGATGGTTTGAAAAGAAGAACACAGTGTGAGTGATAAAAACATGGTGCGTTAGTGTCAGGTTGTCCTTATCCACTGATCAGCCCTCTCAACTACACGTGTGTGTGTGTGTATATATACAGTATATATATATGCACTTCCATTTCCAAACTCACACCTTCCTTCTCCATCTTTCTCAGCTCTCCGCCCGGAGCCAAAAGATACTGTTTAACACAGCTAAAGATGTGTTCCCCCCCCACCGCCCCCCAAAATCCAATACTTCACATTGCTAGCTGGGATAGTGGTACATCTGGTTTAACTGCGGGGGGAGGATTTGTGGCAACCCATCACACTTTGGCTTCGCAGAGTTCAACCGTGGGTCATCCGACAGTTACAACACGATGGTGTTTACTAGAGAAATGACATGAGGGGAGGCTTTAGAAGCCGAAATGACGACAAATAAGAGTGTCCACATGACCTCCTTGTAATGTTCCAGTTCCAGGAGGAAATAAATGGCAAATTAAGCGAGGAAACGTAGCTGCTGTCAATGGAGCTACCGAGAAAGAAAGCGAAGTTTTGGGGGGCCTGAGGGGGTTTCGATGCAGTCACTGGGGGGATTTAACAGAGGTCTCGTTTGGGTCCTTGACGAGAATCGCAAACCCTTGTCTCGTCATTCAAAACAATGGAGGGAAAAATAATTACAATATGGCTTTAAAAAACAAAACGCACAAACACACCAAACAAAAGATGTCACCGCTCCGCACCCCTCGACCAAAGATGCTCATTTCAGCATTTCACCGGTGGTGAAATGGTTGAGAAGCAGGCTCATTTCAGAGTCTCCCTTTCTCCGTTCCACTCACTTTCCAGGTCCTGACCTCTCTCCTGACACCATGCCTCGCTTGCTACAACTTTTTTTTTTTCTTTTTTAACCAAATGACTTAACAATCTCCTTCACTGGTAAAACCACCTGCAACTTAAATGTGTTATATACCACAAGAAAAGTGCAGCACAATAAAATTAAAAAATATATCGTTAAAAATCTATAGCCAACATCTCCAGTTTTCATATATCTGTGTTATATAGTCATGTTTTTTTTCTCTCTCTGAAGACTAGAATATAATTTCAGCAATCGGGCGTCGCTACAGAACATAGTCGGCCGTATAAATTCACTTCCTGCAAAACAGAGAAAACATGCGTGACATCTGTAATTGTCTGTAAAAGCTTACACACGAGTACAAAACAGAGTTGACTAATACCAAATTTGTGTAAAAAAAAAAAGATCATATTTCACGAGATGACGCTGTCCTAAAATGAGATTGTTTCTTCCATTTAGTTTGGGGGAAAAAACCTATTGAGATGAAGAGAAGATACGGAAATGCTACATAAATATATCTGAGTGCGATTATGTGGACTTAGTTGTGATAAAGCGTCGGCCTTCATCCTCACTATCTGGTCCAGTCTTCTAGCTCAACAGCAGGTTGGTATCAGAAGCTCATAGGAGAGCAGAGAGGAAACTCCTCTCGTAGTAATTAGTCCCTCCAAATCCTGTGGCTGTAGACTCTGACACCAGTTTTCCAGTGTGACTTCAAATATCACGTGGCCTCTCAGATCCCTAAGCAGAGTCAGGTGACGAGAACGTAAAAACACAACCTTAAACAACCAGGGGTAAAAAAAAAAATAAGAGCAAGAAATATGCTAATTTCTAGACCATGGAGTCAGCGCAGGAGGAGCCAGTTATTCAGGATCTAAATGGTCTCATATGACACATCACAGCTACCGAGGTGATCAGGTGTATCGACGCCCAGCGAGTCCACATCTGTTGCAAATGTCATTGGTGGACCGACATGCCCGTCCCACAATTTCACAACCAGTCTTTTAGCAGGAGGGGAGGCATTTTTTTTGTTGTTGTTGCAAACCAATTCATTTTTTTGAACATAATTTGTTGTTCTGCCTTTTGTGCATAAAACCTTTTTGTCGTAAATACATTTAAAATCATAAAAGGACATAGAGAACGGAGACAAAATAAAACATTGACCAGAAAAGGTGGCTGCCGCCCCTCTTCCTTCTTCCGCGCAGACGGCCTTCCTGTCCGCTCTCAGGCCTCCGTCTTCTCTTTCTTTTTGTTCTTCTTCAGGAAGGACGGGGTGCGGAACTTCTTCTTCTTCTTGGTGTTGGGCGACTTGGAGGGCGAGCTCTCGGGCGACAGCGCCTCCTCGATTTTCTCGCCGGAGCGCACCGTGATCTCCACGCTCTCCACGCTGGTGGTCAGCTGGCTGACGCGCTTGCACAGCTCGTCGTCGTGGTCGCCTTTGCCGTTCACCAGGCCCGTGTGGTTGTCTGAGGGGGGGAGAGGCGACACAGAGGTTGGATGAGGACGGGGAACAACAAACAAAGGAAGGCCACATCAGTCAGATCTGCTAGACACACCCTGTTAAGGGACAACACCCACAACCAAGAAATAACCACATGGAACACGCTGCAGATGACAAATATCAGTGCAAAGTGGAAAGAGTACCAATATGGACGAGTAGATACTGTATGTGAGACACTAGAGTTTGCATTTCAGAGTTGCATCAAACTGACTGATGGAACGAATAAAGTTTAACTGTAAGTCAAACAACAACAACAACCCATAAGGCTACATTGTATAATTTAGTTTTTTACCCATATGTTGTTCATATAATTGAGCATTTTTAACAACGTATGCCACAAAAACACTTAATAGGGAAGGCAATTCAATATTTTTTAACAGAATTCGTCTTTCCATTAGATCAGAGGCTGTGACCACAGTAGCAATGTTCAAAACTAGACACACATATAAGTACCTGTTAAATCAAAAAAAGATTTTTCTACCAAGTAACCGATTCATCTTTAGTACTTTTAAGTACTTTTTTTTAATCAGTATTAACACCTTTATATCCAGAATAGATAGAACACTATAAGCTTCTTCACTGGGCTGCACTATATTTTACAGGTGCCCCTGAACGCCTCACTCTGCTCATGTAGTTAATGTGAGGCTCTGCTGTCCCTGCTGCACCAACGGCGACACCGTTTGAACTGCGAGTCCAACTTCCTCTTCTCACAGAGAGACACGCCGTCCCAGTGCTCTACATATTTCATAATATCCCTGCATAAAGCTCTGGTGACCTGATAGCCCAGTCTGTCCTCCTTTCACTTAAAAAAAATAAAATAAAAAAAAAAGGGAGGGGGGGCTCTGTACAGTGGCTTCCATCCACTCCCTTAATGAATGTTCATGTCACATGACTTTCTCCGGGTTACAAATGCAAGGCAGTACATCACGCTGCTGCACCTGAACATGAAAAAACACACACACACACACACACACACACACACACACACACACACACACACACACACACACACACACACACACACACACACACACACACACACACACACACACACACACACACACACACACACACACACACTGAAAGGGCAACATTAAAATGTGGCTCACGCAACAATTGACCTGGTTTCAGCACAACTGTGTGCTGACCTCATAGCGGCGGTGCTAGAAGAAATGGGTCCCCTGAGCCACTGTGCCGCCGTGGGTTTATGGTTACTCATTGTGTGGCTTTTGCGTGTTTGTGCTGGGGGGAAGCTGACAGGAAGTCAATCCCATAGTGTCATTATTTACAACCTGCGAGGAGGCCGCCGTGATCTTTGTCTCGCGTTGGAGGTTCACCAACTGGCTTCAAATGTCAGACCCGGGAAGCTCTAGGTTAACGCTGTCGATCTAAATGGCAGCGGGAGGCAGCGAGTCAATGCCCAGAGATCATGGGAGGTCACATGACATGGTCAGGTGACATTTTACACCAAAGGAAAGCGAGGGGCAAAAGATCTCATCCTGATTGCAACTCGACACTTCTGGGACGCTGCAAAAACACAATCTGTTGTGTTTTTACATTTTGAATGGGTCAAACGATGAGATCTAGCATTTTTAATTATTAAGTCTATAGCTCGATACTTAACATACAGACATGACATCAGATTAAAGCTGTTTGGGTGTGGCAGCCAGCTCTGAAATCTTCAGACGTCCTCAGATGCACCAGCCACAGTTGAATCGAGGTCACAAAATTCCTGCTGTGACAGATTACCCATCTTAAAAGGAGTCCTGTGGCTCTAGATCGGTTTTTGTACCCGTAAATGCAATATATGAATGCATGCATTGAAAAACTGTCACCAGAAACATAAAAGGAAGAACGCGCGTTAAAGTTCTGCTTCATCACTTCGGCCGGGTGCGGATGAGATTTCATAACCGACGGCAGAAAATGTATTTGTGAAAAAAGGAGGTTTCCCGTTTGAAATGGAGAGAATGGGACATTATTGCGGTTTCATTTCCCATGAAAATCATTAGTGCACTACAAACTTATAGCGGAGATCAGCAGTTTAGGCGTTGCATACTGAGGTCTCAGTCCATTTCATTTTAATTTGCACTCTCATGCACACACACACACACACACACACACACACTCAAACGCACACCTGATCTCAAAGACACACAGCAAGGCAGTAAAGATCATTTCGGGTGAGTGATACCTTCTTTAGCTGGAGTGCTTTGCAAGGACTGGGTGAGAGACAGAGACTGAGAGAGAGTGGAGCCGTCGTCGGAGGTTAGCTCGTGCTCTCCATCTGCAGGAAGGGGGGGGGGGGGGGGGGGGGTGAGGAAGGGGTTAGGGTGAGGGATGGATGAGAGGATTGCAGGGTGGTGTAGGGGATTGGAGTAGTGGGACGACAGCAGGGGTGGGTGGGATGAGAGGTTGGGGATGAAGGGTCAGAGGGAGTGGGGGGGTGTTCGAGAGATTAGTGCTAACACACATGTTAGAATCAGGCCATGCACAGCTGCTTTTACACAACAATGTCCCCAAATCCCCGTTGATGGTTTGTTATCCGTTCCTCCTGGTGGCGGAGCGTGCACCGTCACATTCGGCTGGGCCTTCATGTTCATATGATGCGACAGATGCACTGAACAGTAGCGTAAAAAGGCTGCAGGTTGGATCCCCAGAGCAGCCAGTGTGTCCGTGTGCAACAGGCTGAATATAAGGTCATTTATTTGGTCTTTTTGGACATTTCCCAATACATGAGGCACTTTTACAAGAAGGAGAAGAGTTATATGAAGAGCTAGGGCGTTATTAGTGTTCATAAACTAAAGAGCAACTAGGAAAAGAGCATCCTTATTCCACTTCTTATTTCCCAAACGATCATCATATTTTTTTTATCTCCAAGAGGAGAGGTCCATCGTGGCTCCTAATGCACGGAAACTAATTGAGCACTTGGGTTTCTGTATATAATACAATCATAAAAACAACTTTTGCACACTCAGTGAATAGTAGACTTAACCTCTACATTAGTCATTAATTCCCACATCACACATGTACACGTTCATTAGCACATTCAGGGTGACACATTCGGTTGGCTGAGGAAGCAAAGCCATTCATAACAGCATACAGGACGTGTTGGTGCGCGGTCAAAGTGCTAATATGTTCTCTATCAGATGTGACATGATTGGAGGAACCCAGTTCCTTTTTTTAAATTATAGGGTGAGGAGAGTCTTTTACTGCATCCAACATCACTGAGTCCATCTTACGCGGCACTTCGACCCGAACGGTTAATTCTTTATTTTCCAGCTGAATATACAGAGCGGACTGGACACTACTAATCACAGGCTGAACATATAAGTGTGTAAGTGTGTGTGTGTAGCCCAGGCACATATCAGGCCATGACAGACGGTCTCCAGCTTGCATCCAGATTGGCCACCGGGGGATTCGTGGGCCTGTGGGGGCAACAGTGTCATAGCAACGGGCTCCGCTCATGTGGCGGGTGTGAAGACCTGCTGTCTGTTCGGTCTGCCATCTTTTAGTCACACCGGCCTCTCATACAGTACACGCAAGCACACACACACACACACACACACACACACACACACACACACACACACACACACACACACACACACACACACACACACACACACACACACACACACACATACACACACACACACACACACACACACACACACACACACACACACACACACACACACACACACTGTGTGTTTCATATGCACATAAGGATGATTGATTTGGATGAACCCGTGAACACGCATGTACACACACACACACACACACCTATACAACTACACACATGAGCCTGTGAAGAATGGGGGCGAGGGGTCGGGCCCCCTCCACTGTCTGTTCACTATTGATTTTGCCTGTCCGATAGGCAGTGGGGCAGAGGGCTAATATGATTAGCATTGACAATCCTGTGTGTGTGTGTGTGTGTGTGTGTGTGAGCAGTGGAGCCCCTAAAGGAACAAGCCCTGTGTTAGATCATGGGAGTGTCCGCTGAGAACGGCTCCATGGCGACAGCGCTGTAGACGCTGAGGTTGTATGGATGTTTATTAACAACGAAACTGCTGAGAGAGAACAAACTCAAACATGCACAGTAAGAGATCTGCAAGTTAACTTCGGAGCAGGAGGAGGAGGGACAGGTTTAAGAAATCCCAATTTGGTCCGAGCTCAGTTTGAAACGTGCTCCTGCTGTTTTAGCCGATACTGAGCACTTAGAAAGCGTGAGCTGGAGCTTGTGAACGTCGTCAACGGGCTTCAGCAGGACATTCTCACATCTGGCTGTTAAGGTCCTGTCGTTTCTACCGTTTTTTGCACAACACGACACTGGTGAGATGGACGAATCTGCTCTCAGGTCAAATCCAACAGATTTTTTCTCTCAGTGCATGTCAGCGTTACAAAATAGAGCTGGGAATAATAAGATAATGGCGTATAGGGGCAATATTATGTGTTTAGACAAAGGTTTTTTGCATGGATATCTAAGATGTTTTTATTAAAGAGTTGCCATAAAGATAATGTATGTCGTGTGCAGGATATTTTTATTAAGTTGGCAGTCAAAGCAGGGAATTCTAAACAGAGAAGTAAAAATGTAGCTATTATAAATAACTATAAAACATAGAATTTAAGAGAAATTGAAGGTACAATAATGCATGAAAAAATACTACCTCTGAAACATATTGCAGCAGTTGATTACTGCCAAAATATAAACGGATATCTGGGATAAACCAATGTTGCTTCTGACACATTGGCAGGCTATAAAACAAAACTGCCGAAAAATCAGAGCACACATCTTTTGAAGGTGCAAACTAATCTCTTCCTGTGTGCTTTACTACTTTGATTGTCGAGTGATTGTTTTAAACCTGCTCAACAACGTGTTGTTAAATTATCCTTCACAGATTGCTAGGATGGTTTGCTGCTCACACACAAAGTCTTTGGCCTTGAGTACGAGTCACTGTGTGTGTGTGTGTGTGTGTGTGTGTGTGTGTGTGTGTGTGTGTCTGTGTGTGTGTGTGTGTGTTGTCCATATGTCTCTCAGTGTGACTGGGCTCTCGTGGCGTTTGCAAGTTGAGCGTGAACGAGTTCGAAAACAAATCCACACACCTATGAACACACATAGACACCAGTCCATAAACTCTCCAGTTTGCATGTTCGTTCGAGTGTGTGTGTGTGTGTGTGTGTGTGTGTGTGTGTGTGTGTGTGTGTGTGTGTCATACCACTGAGGCCGAGCTTCCTCCTCTCCACGTTCACGCGGTACTCCTGCAGCTCCTTCTCTGCCTGCTCACTGAAGGGGTTGGGAGGCAGGGGAGCCATCTGCTCCTCCTCTGTGGGCACGTATGGCTGAAGAGGAGATGGGGAGAGGGGTGAGCATGGGAGCAGACACACACACACACACACACACACACACACACACACACACACACACACACACACACACACACAGTATCTAAGAGAGACAATCTTTCATTACATCCTAATTAAGGCTGCCGCTATAAAAGATAAAAGTGTCGACCACACCACTCGACACACAAATACTCAACTAATTAGTCTGCAAACCGACATCTTTTTAACAGACTGTGGAAACATAAACACTCGTTCTGACACGGTTTACACTGGGGGGCCCCATCGTACACACATGCACACATGTAAGGAAACACATTTTATAAAACGCCTGCTCAGATTTTTGTGTCATAAATATAACCTAAAACCATCATGCTCCAACACGACATCTTAGTTCACGAACTCACTGATGGAAAAAAAACGAGTGCAAATTTCACTAAAGCGGAAATAAAATCTGTGTCAATCCTAAAACATGACATGAGTCAACACATGCAATGTTTTCTGTTCTGGATGGGCAAAAAGGTAGTGAATGAATCCATAACAACAACAAAAAGACTCAAATAAAAACACCACTGCAATGGCAACGATTAGAAAACACTTGTGCATATTTACCAGAACTTTTATCTGCCCCAGATCCTTCAAGACAACACACCAACCACAAAACCGTCAGCTTCATGTCTAAATTTGATATTTTTTACCCTAATTCTTCCTGTATTTTGTATTTATAATTTTCTATTTAATGTCTCTTGATAACTGAGAACCATCAACTCACTAGTGGATCCTTTTGCCTTTGCCTAAAATGTTCTCACTTGCCTCCACCTAGTGGTCAAGAGGTGTCATTAAACTGGCTTTGCTTTCTGCTGAACTTCCCAGAATAACTGGAAACAACGTAGGAGTTATTGCTCAATAAACAAGCAATTAGGGAAATCTGTATTGTTGCTTCAGTAACTCAGGCAGAGCAATATAGCAATATACATGAATTCAGTTACTTTTCTGGGAAAAATGTGCATTTCTTGTTATTAATCTTTGTGTAGCTGGCTGACTGCAGACACCAGATGATGTCGTGCACAGTTCAGTGAATTTCTTTCTAACCCCCAGTTTGAACACGATCAGCATCTGGCTGGAAGGCCAGCAGACAAAGTGAGTTTGGATTTTTTTAACATTACGTCTCAAGATCAGATTAAGTTCTTACCCGTCGCGGTTCATCAACGGGGATGCCTGCGAGGTGCTGGGAGCGTGGCCCTGACGTCATCATGTCACAGCGGTTCTGCTCTCTGATCTGTGACGGGACACACAACGGCGTCACCGATTTTTAATTTTGTGGTCAAAAACAAATGTTGAATGACTGAAATATTCAACCTTGTCCAACTTTACATGTGACAATGCTGACGGAGAGGAGAGTTCGACTCACTTTGTTCCTCTTCTGCAGCACCTCACTGGGGTCTGTGTTCAGGGGGACAAACTGATTGGGGTCCTCGATCCGGATCGGGGTCCCCGTCTCCTCGGCCTTCATCCACTGTAGAAGGGAGGCGGGTGAAAACAGGTGAGATCAAAACTGCTCAAAACAACAACAACAACAACAACAACAACACTTTTCTAGTCTTCAAAACACACAAAACACTTGACATGTCAACATTCACCCATTCATACTGATGTAAGATTGTAAGATTGTAACATGAACCAGTGCGAGTGAATATCCCTGCAGTTCTCTGCCCAGCCTGTAGATGGTGACCTAGTATCAGGTTCCAAGCAGCTAACAACTACCAACAAAACACATCAGCTGATACCAGCTGACAATGTTGATGTAGAATTTAAACTCACAGTTTAACACACAAACATAAATACACAGGTAAATCCTTTTCCGAGTATAAAAACCTTCATTCCCCCTCGTGTTTTTTTTTTTAGTCACATCGACGTACACACACACTGTGCTCACCGTGGTGGTCCGGCTGTTGTAGCGCTCCTCTCCGCCCTCCACGTTGACCTTGGTGTAGCTGTTGGGCGAGTTGAGCCAACGCGTCTTCTCCCTCTGCTGCCGCTGCTGCAGCAACTTGTAGGGCAGCCGCGTGGCGGCGCAGTCCCCGTCCTCCTCGAACATGAACGCCGTGACCGTGGCGGGGATCTCCACGTCGCTCTTGTGCCTCGGCTTCTCTCGGATGATGGGTTGCCTGTAGGTGTAACCGGTCCGGTAGCCCTGAAGCAAGGAAACAGAAACACTTTGGTTTTCTCCAATCTGAGATGATTTGGTTTGTCGAGTGTCGCAAAGACGGGGAAGCATAATCTCATGGGGAATTTAACTTTACTAATCTGACTTCTACTCCTCCAACAACTCCTTCTCCTAACGTCCTCTTCACCCAATGCTCTTCCATCATAGCATCACGATACATTCATAATGATGCATTCGCTTTCTCATTTTTACACCAGGAGGAGACTTTTCCTTCCTGTAATGCTGGTTGAGCTGCCAGTTTCACAGTTAGTCACAAGAGAAAGAGAGACAGAGTTATGGCCCTGAGGGTTTCTGGCAGCACAGAGGACAGAGACGGAGAACCGTTTCCTGTCTGACCCCGTCTCTCTTGCCCCCTCTCCTTCCATCTGCCTCTTCCACTCACCCCTCTCCTCTTAATCCTCAATTTTCCTTTTTGTCAACCAATTTCTTCCCCTCTCCCTCCCTCTCAGTCCTGCTGTTTGTTTGTCAGACATTTTTTCCACACTCCGTCGGACAGTGAAGTTCTGTTCTTTTCCATTTTGGCCTATTCTATTCATCTCAGTTCCACGGCCAAAGTTGTCCTTTCAACTTGACTCGATCCCCCCCTTTTCCATCCGGAGATGGCCAGCTGGGCTGGCAAGCTCATTTCCTGCAACGTCCTGCTCCATATTCACCGAGTTTGGACACGATCAGGAAGGGAACGAGCAACTACTTAATTTTACAGCAGCTTATTTGAAACAAAACATGTTCACGAGGTGTCAGAAAAGAGAGGGACGAGCTGTTCAGAGTCTCGACATGCTGGGAGCCGCAGAGTGGAGAGAGGAGAGGAAGGATGAGAAACGTGGGGTGTGAGAAATCACATTTGTTGTAGTTTAACAGCGCCCCCTACTGCTGTTTTCCCTCTATTTTTTGATAATACAGTTTAGGGTTCTATAGGGGGTGCTTATTTCCAATTCTGTTCTCCCACAGTGACGACAGATCCCAGTCCCCCTTTCAGTTCATTCCCAAGAAACAGAAATGTACTATAAAGCGAGGAAAGAAATGCCACACACTTATGTAAAGCTGATGGCAGCATTGGGTTTTTCAATGAAGGAAAAGAAGAACCGAACCGACATTTACTTGACAATTGAAAATGGCATATAATCACTTTAAAGGTTGCGATGAAAAATGACGTCTTAAAAGGCCACAACGAGGATCAAGAAAGGCAAAGAAAGCCCTTTTCTTCATATCATTTGAAAGATTATGAGACTAGATGACAGGTGGCTTGTGGTGCCGAAAAATACATTTGAAAAACAGCAATGCCTCTTTCCAAAAAATCCCGTCCTGTTTACTCAAGACATATCTCAAGACACGATCACAGTTCCTACATGAAAATGCTGTTGTGAGACGGAGAAGTGAACATCAGGTTGTCTAGGCGATGTCTGTGGACTCACCAGGTTATCCAGCATCCTCATCAGGGACTCAAACATCAGCTCCCCGTTCTTCCACTTGTAACTGCTATCCAGGTAGATGGCGTCCCCTACTGCCACGTCGTGCACTCGCGTTTTGTAGTCCTTCTGGTCGAGCACTAACAGGTTGTCCACGCTGCCAGCACATGAGATGGCCTTCACCTACAACCACACAGTAAGGACACAGTGTGTGTGAGAGCAACGCAAACTAGACAAAAAGGGACTTTTTAAATCGCCAAACATCTGGCATCTATTTTCCCTGAAGAAGAAAGACATCTTTTACCAAAACAAAATGCTCCTCTATCTAGAGCAGCCCGGTTTCTGAAAAATGACATTGCCACACAACCAAACAGCGTTGTGATTCACGTTTCAAGGGAATGGTATATTGTTGGGCTTTACTTTTGCTCTTATTGGACACATGAATTCATGTACAATTATTTATAGAAATTAAGCCAGGCTTTGCAGCATGGATTAATCTTTTCTTTTGCTTGACCGATGGGGGGTGGTTGTCAATCAGGAGATTTGGTTTGCCTGTTCCAGCGAGAGACACAAAAACATCTCTAAAATCCCGAGTGAACACAAAGACATGCGAGAGTCCAACAAGAGAGAAATCCCACACATGACCCTCACTTTGATACAAGCCACTGTAGTAGTAGTACCGGTAGTAGTAGTACTAGAAGTAGTCTGACATCTGATAGTAGTGACTCCCTTCTTGAACAGTAGAAGGGAAATAACTCTGGATTTGATGAATGCAATTTTACAACTTTTAGCACCTAATGATTTAAAGGGGTGTTCAAGGGAGCGTACTGGGAAGTTGATTTAACAAAAAAAAAAAAAAAAAAAACTTACAAACTTACTTTGCCAATGTAAGTCTATGGGAAAAGGTATTTTTGGACCCCATGGCATCACATGACATACCCAGACATTGTAATTAGCCTGCTGTACGTGAGGGTCTTTTAGCAAACTATTTTAACTGTTTATACATTACATATAATTCAGCTGTATTGACCATCAATCCCCTCAAATCTCCTCTGCTATCATCATTTCAGCTCTCTTACTGGCTCAACATCAAATAGTTAGAATAACACCTTTCTTTAAACTCTGCTTTGGATGGACATCAACAACAACACATGTTCCTCCCGTCATCGCTCTTAATTACACGGATGTTAGACTGCTAAGATAACACGTTCCACAGGGCATGAGATTATGACCCGTGGTGTGTTGCTAAAACAGTGAGAGTGGGGAAATGCGTGGGAGATTATATTTTGCAGGGAAGCTGCCACCAGTGGTGCTGGAATGTGCTGGGTATCCAAACCAGCAGTTAGCTTGGGTGAGTGTGTGTGTGTGTGTGTGTGTGTGTGTGTGTGTGAGAGAGAGAGAGAGAGAGAAAGCGTACCTGGATTTCACAGACATATTGGGCATTGTAGATGTTGCAAAAGGCCTCTTCGATGGTCTCCCCGAGAGCAACGATGCCGTGATTCCTCAGCACCAAACACTGGAACACACGCACACAACCACACACACAAACAATAGATAAGTAAAACAAGACCTTCTTCCTAAACTAACAGACCGCGACCATGGGTTGCTTGAGGTGTTTTGGCTTCACTTTTGTGGAGCCGTCAAGCCGCCGCCTGCGTGCTCAACAGCTGCAGCCTGTGAAAGCCGTTCCTCAGTGTTGCAGCTGCATTCCAGATTAGAAAAGTAATAACTCTAAGTCACAATGAAAGTGCACCAAATTCAGATTTTGATGTAAAGATTCAGCAGAAAGCACAATGTGAAAGTGAAAGCTCTGTAGATTCAATTTGGGGTAAAGGCGCTACGCGACTGGGAAATGACGGTAGCCGCTGCCGTAGAAGCCGCGAGTCTGTACGACATCGACCTTCAACCTTTATTCCTGATATCAGGGAGTAGTGATACACTACCATGGAAATGTTTACAGCACCAGTGGGCTGCTTGGATTTCAATATGGAAACGTCCTCTTATGTTAATAAATTAGTTCACAGAAATGTGTTTCTGAAAAGAAATACATACATAATATACTGAGAAATAAGCCATGCAGTTGCTGAATTTGTCTTCAAAAGCATCCCAATTGTTCTACATTTTCTGAAAGGTTTACTTCATGCATATTGTGGCCTGCTGTCAGTGTGAGTCTTTGGACTGAAGAGGGTGCAAAGTCAAAGGAATAGTTTGACATTTTGGGAGATATAGTTTATTTGAGTGTTGAATGAGAAGACTTCTGTCTGTGCCTGAGAGTGGCATCGATCTTCTCATCTCAATCCACGCTTGAGAGCGTTGTTTTTATTTGTCTTCCTACCTTCGTCGTAGGCCCCAGGGCCTTCTGCAGTTCTCGGCGCTCCTCCTGGTCGTCCAGGGAGCCCTGGTAGGTGTAGTAGGCAATGTCACCCAGGATCAATGACTCCTGGGAGATTGGCAGGATGCCACACTTCATGGACGACACCTAAAGCAGGAGGAAGGTGATAAGAAGCTTTATTCATCCAAGTCTTCTGCTGACATTTACGTTAGAGGCCTCAACGATGAATACTCTGCAGACACTGTGTGGCATATCAGAAACACTTCCTACAACAGTGTCAGATTTGAGATATAATTACACCATTCAGGGTTCTGGAGGTTAATCAGGAGCTTCACCAGTCGTTTGCAGTGCAGGTCTGACAAACCTCCAGGGTAAACGTGAACTTACGGCGGTCATGGCGGGTGTTTGCACATGAATGATGCAGCGGATGTCTGGACGCATGGAGTAGATGGCAGCGTGGGGGCTGAAACCTGCGGGGTCGATCGGCAGGTTGGTGGAGCCCTGTTCGATCACATCCCCGAGGATGTTGACCTTCACCTGGGGAGCAGGAGGGGAGGAGACATAGTCGTTGAATGCTTCATGGAAGGTTTTGTCTAAAACCTTTTTTGTCTAAAACACAAGCCGATCGGGCTTATTGAGGCAGCATCACAAACACGGCCCTCCTGAGGAGGAGGAGGAGGGACACATGCTGGACAACTAACTGTGCCCAGATCAGTGCAATCACATACGGCCAGGCACTACAGCCCATCCAGAGACTAACACAGATCCACGCCCTCTCACACAAACGGCAGCAAATAACCCTCCGACGTGAACGAAGATGACATAAACACAAGTCAAAATCAATGAGCATGATGACAGAAATCACATCATCAACAATTCCTCCCCGCTGCCCGCTCCTCTCCAGGAAACACATTGGAGCGTTACCAGAAACATAATACCGCCATAGATTGAACATGACGTTCTTTACTATGACAACTTTATTACCGGCCAGTTAGCAGTTATTAGATTACAGGATGGCAATGAAGAGCAATGGAGGGGGAGATGGAGGTAGAGACCCAGAGGGAAGAGAGCTGGATAACCAGAGAAAATGAAGACCGGTAACTGGACAACAAGACGGACGGAAAATAAACCAGAAGAAAGAGCTACTGGCCGCAGTCGGTCCTCGCTGTTAAACCCTAATAACAAACAGAAAACACACATCTGCCTGCAGACCGTGTACAAACATCAACCTCACAGTAACCACATGTTGTTCTCTGATAGAAACCAGAACCCAGGAGCTCACATTTCTCCTTCACAATATTAACGCAATACACCCAGTTCAGCTGGATCGTACGGTGTCTCATTTTTCACTTGTGTGCTCATCCTTGAGAGGAAATGGTTATAAAGGATGTGAACTAAACCGAAAATGAGCAGTAAAACATACGGGATGAAATGATAGGGGATGGAGCTGAGTGTGGTAGCAACATACATCTGAGATATTATATCGGGCTCTGACATAAACAAACTAAATCTACTGTAAAACTAAATATATAAAAACTAAACCTTTCTGAAAAACGGATTATTAAATAGACCTAACAAAACAAATTATATTAAAACTCTAAAACCTATTGTAACCTTGGTGCACGCTCACCAGCCTGCTTACCATAAAACTAGTGCAACAGAAAGGCAGAAATCTGAATTAGGAATTATTTTTTTGCACACAAAAAACAGGGAGAAAAAAGGCCTTTCGGTTAAGGTCTTTTAAGACATTCTCCTTCCTCTGAATCACTGCTTGAATAATTTATTTTTTAAACAGCATTGTCTAGGGGAGCAGCATTATAGAACACTATTTATGTTGCATTAAAAATATAAAAACAATTACATGTGGTTACTTAATTTAGCATTAACCATGGTCATATTTAATTTAATCAAATTTCACCCTTACAATTAACTTTCAAAACTTTTATGTGACCTGAGAGGGAGTGGCAATGTGTGCAGAGAAAAACTTCCTTTCCTAACGCTCTGTAAATATTATTTTTGACACCTTAGAATAAGTATTGCTGGTGATCTCTGGATCAACTCAAGCTGAAAACCCTGAGACGGGTCCTGAGTGCTGCTCTGCCTTTTAACAGCCGTACAGATGTCTGGATGGGTGACCCTTTATTGATCTCTCACCCAGCAGAGAAAGTGAACGGCACCAGTCGAGCGTAACCAACTACCGCCGCCTTTGTCTCCACCACACCCACAGTCGCAGCCGGCTGTCAGACGAAGAAACATCGATTGGTTTAAATCACATGTCCAGTGGAGTATCACTTCACCCTGTCACGTCCTTCCAAAGCCCGTCGGTCACACCCGCCCTGCTGCCGAGAGGCCCTTCTGACAAACATAGCACTTCTAATTATAAAAAGATGCCAAAGGACGTGTCAGAAAGAATCTGAAATGCGATTCGGCTGGATGGGAATGCACACGATAAGAGTCTGAAGAAGAAGTGCGGGCAGCTGAAAGTTGAACTTTAACCTTCTGACCCTGTGACGCAAAGTCAATCTCCACACTTCACCGACATCAAACTAAAAAAGGAATGTTATCTTGGAAAAAAGCTGCCGAGATGGACCAAACGGTGATTTCTCTACAAACTCAAATGACCCCACCTTCACCTCAGAGATCAAACGGAGCGCTTGAGAGAGAGACGCATATGGAAACTGACCAAAACAAACTGAACGCCAGCCTTTCTCTGATGCTGCAGCCTCCGCCCAGCTGACTCCAACATGACCTCTGAAACTCTTTATTCTGGATGACTTCCTCTTAATCAATCTGTTCACTTCGAAGAACAAGAAGAAGGATGTGATCCAGATGTATGTTTTTGAAGACTGGGCCTGCTGTCTTTTGATTGGTACAATAAGTAGCTGTACGCAACAAGTGTCATTATGAGCTATAAAACTTTAATGCTGAAAAAGACATTCTTAGGTGAGTAAAATGTTAGAATTAACTTTCATGAAGTGAAAACACTGTGAAAGTGAAAACGTGACAAATGTATTATAACGTCGGACTATCGATGTACATGTCAGTGTTGGTAGAATAACATGTACATCGATAGTCCGACGTCATAATACATTTGTCTCGGGTGTTCTGCGGAGCAGTTAAAGCTGTTTTTAGAGACAGGCTGGATGTTACCGTTGACGTGCGCTAGCTCAACACCAGTTTAGCAACAGTGACTTTTGCAACTATAAGGACTGGACCAATTGTGCTGAAAACGGTCTCCACCGACCGATATCACCTCGGGTAAGTTGGAAATGAGGTCCTATGTCCAAAATTCCGAACTTTTCCTTTAAGTATGTAAGAAATAAACATGGACAATGCCGTGGTAGGGACCTGTCCATCATAAAGTAGCCACGCCCTAAAGCATACCCTGCTTTTCTGTGATTTTGCACATCAAGAAAGTTGCATTTTGTCGTGGAAGTGTTGAAGTATAGACTATTTTACACAAAAAACAGTGTGAAGTTGTGTATTACTAAAACTACACACCCAAACGTTGCATGAGTGACGTCTCTCGCTGAAGCTACGATGCTTGTGTGCTTTCGGGATGCAACATTAGTCACGCTACCATCGGGCCTTGCTCATTCTTTTGCTTCCCGGGTGATAAACAGAGTTGCTGGATCAAACACATCGGGTTTGCAACCAGAGCAGTCGCCCCCTGCTGGCTTTTAGAAATAATGCAAGTTTAAGGCACTTCCGCATTGGCTTCACTTTTCAGACCCGGAGGTTGCCTGCTGTGTGCGAAACGTTGGTGGATTAAGCTAGCTAAAGTCCGCCATTAGCTTTAGCTTTAGCTAGTTTTTGCCCTCCTTGAACCGACACCTTACCGTGGTGGAGTGGTTTGAGCACCTGAATGATCCTAGGAGCTATGTTGTCCGGGGCTTAATGCCCCTGGTAGGGTCTCCCAAGGCAAACAGGTCCTAGGTGACAGGTCAGACTAAGAGCGGTTCAGAAACCCCCTTATGAAGAAAAAACATAAAAGGAAGTGTACGTCGCCCGGATTGGCGTCACCGGGGCCCCACCCTGGAGCCAGGCCCGGGGTTGGGGCTCGCAGGCGAGCGTCTGGTGGCCGGGTCTGTGCCCACGGGACCCGGCCGGGCGCAGCCCGAAGGAGCGACGTGGGCCCGCCCTCCTGTAGGCCCACCACCCGCAGGAGGGTCCATAAGGGGCCGGTGCGGTGGGATTTGGGTGGCTGTCCTGGGCGGGTGCCCCGGCGACCCAATCCCCGGACGGTGACTCTAGCCATGGGGACATGGAATGTCACCTCACTGGGGGGGAAAGAGCCTGAGCTAGTGCGGGAGGTAGAGCGCTACCGGCTACAGGTAGTTGGGCTCACCTCCACGCACAGTCTGGGCTCTGGAACCCAACTCCTTGAGAGAGGCTGGACTCTCTTCTACTCTGGAGTTGCCCGCGGTGAAAGGCGCCGAGCTGGTGTGGGCTTGCTTATAGCCCCCCAGCTCAGCCGCCATGTGTTGGAGTTTTCCCCATTGAACGAGAGGGTCGTCTCCCTGCGCCTTCGGGTCGGGGATAGGTCTCTCACTGTTGTTTCGGCCTACGGGCCAAACGGCAGTGCAGAGTACCCGGCCTTCTTGGAGTCCTTGGGAGGGGTACTTGAGAGTGCTCCAACCGGGGACTCCATTGTTTTACTGGGGGACTTCAACGCTCACGTGGGCAATGACAGTGTTACCTGGAGGGGCGTGATTGGGAGGAACGGCCTCCCCGATCAGAACCCGAGTGGGGTTCTGTTATTGGACTTCTGTGCTAGTCACAGTTTGTCCATAACGAACACCATGTTCAAGCATAAGGGTGTCCATCAGTGCACGTGGCACCAGGACACCCTAGGCCGGAGGTCAATGATCGACTTTATGGTTGTGTCATCTGACCTCCGGCCGTATGTCTTGGACACTCGGGTGAAGAGAGGGGCTGAGCTGTCAACTGATCACCACCTGGTGGTGAGTTGGATCCGCTGGCAGGGGAGGAAGCTGGACAGACTTGGCAGACCTAAACGTGTTGTGAGGGTCTGCTGGGAACATCTGGTGGAACCCCCTGTCAGGGAGGTCTTCAACTCCCACCTCCGGGAGAGCTTTGACCAGATCCCGAGGGAGGCTGGGGACATTGAGTCCGAATGGACCTTGTTCTCTGCTTCCATTGTGGACGCGGCTGTTCGAAGCTGTGGCCGTAAGGTCTCCGGTGCCTGTCGTGGTGGCAATCCCCGAACCCGGTGGTGGACACCGGAAGTAAGGGATGCTGTCAAGCTGAAGAAGGAGTCCTACCGAACCTGGTTGGCTCGGGGGACTCCCGAGGCAGCTGACGGGTACCGGCAGGCCAAGCGTGCTGCAGCGCGGGTAGTCGCTGAAGCAAAAGTTCGGGTCTGGGAAGAGTTCGGGGAGGCCATGGAGGAGGACTATCGGTCGGCCTCGAGGAAATTCTGGCAAACCATCCGGCGCCTCAGGAAGGGGAAGCAGCCCTCCACCAACACTGTTTACGGTGGAGGTGGGGAGCTGCTGACTTCGACTGGGGATATCGTCGGGCGGTGGAAGGAATACTTCGAGGATCTCCTCAACCCCACTGACACGTCTTCCATTGAGGAAGCAGAGGCTGGAGACTCGGAGGTTCATCCACCCATTACCCGGGCTGAAGTCACCGAGGTAGTTAAGAAGCTCCCCGGTGGCAAGGCACCGGGGGTGGATGAGATCCGCCCTGAGTACCTCAAGTCTCTGGATGCTGTGGGGCTGTCGTGGCTGACACGTCTCTGCAACATCGCGTGGCAGTCGGGGACAGTACCTCTGGACTGGCAGACCGGGGTGGTGGTCCCTCTATTCAAAAAGGGGGACCGGAGGGTGTGTTCCAACTATCGGGGGATCACACTTCTCAGCCTCCCCGGGAAAGTCTATTCCAGGGTACTGGAGAGGAAAATTCGGCCGATAGTCGAACCTCAGATTCAGGAGGAACAATGCGGTTTTCGTCCTGGCCGTGGAACACTGGACCAGCTCTATACCCTCTGCAGGGTGCTCGAGGGTTCATGGGAGTTTGCCCAACCAGTCCACATGTGTTTTGTGGACTTGGAGAAGGCATTCGACCGTGTTCCTCGTGGCATTCTGTGGGAGGTACTTCGGGAGTACGGGGTCGGGGGCCCTCTGCTAAGGGCTGTTCGGTCCCTGTATGACCGGAGCAGGAGCTTGGTTCGCATTGCCGGCAGTAAGTCAGACCTGTTTCAGGTGCATGTTGGACTCCGGCAGGGCTGCCCTTTGTCACCGATTTCTAGGCGCAGCCGTGGGCCGGAGGGGATCTGGTTCGGGAGCCACTGGATTTCATCCCTGCTTTTTGCAGACGATGTGGTCCTGTTGGCTCCTTCGAGCCAGGACCTCCAGCATGCCCTGGGGCGGTTTGCAGCCGAGTGTGAAGCAGCCGGGATGAGGATTAGCACCTCCAAATCTGAGGCCATGGTTCTCGACCGGAAAAAGGTGGCTTGCTCCCTCCAGGTCGGGGGGGAGTTCCTGCCTCAAGTGGAGGAGTTTAAGTATCTTGGGGTCTTGTTCACGAGTGAGGGAAGGATGGAACGTGAGATTGACAGGCGGATCGGTGCAGCGGCTGCAGTAATGCGGTCGTTGTATCGGTCCGTCGTGGTAAAGAGAGAGCTGAGCCGAAAGGCGAAGCTCTCAATTTACCGGTCAATCTACGTTCCTACCCTCACCTATGGTCATGAACTTTGGGTCATGACCGAAAGAATAAGATCCCGGATACAAGCGGCCGAAATGAGCTTCCTCCGCAGGGTGGCGGGGCGCTCCCTTAGAGATAGGGTGAGGAGCTCCGTCACACGGGAGGAGCTCGGAGTAGAGGCGCTGCTCCTCCACATCGAGAGGAGCCAGTTGAGGTGGCTCGGGCATCTGTATCGGATGCCCCCTGGACGCCTCCCTCGGGAGGTGTTCCAGGCATGTCCCACCGGGAGGAGACCCCGAGGAAGACCCAGGACACGCTGGAGTGACTATGTCACCCGGCTGGCCTGGGAACGCCTCGGGGTCCTCCCGGAGGAGCTGGGGGAAGTGTCCGGGGAGAGGGAAGTCTGGGCGTCCCTGCTCAGGCAGCTGCCCCCGCGACCCGGTCCCGGATAAAGCGGAAGAAAATGGATGGATGGATGGATAGTTTTTGACTGCTATCCTGCCTGTGTGTCAGGAGTAGCACACATCTATTCTGCTTTTTGAATTTTAGTTTAGTGAATAAAATGTTATTCCTTATTCAGTAATCGAGTTAACTGCCACTATGTCATTTTAGGGTTATCATGTTAGACAACTAATTCATAAATATATTGCAGAAGTAATGAACTTACATATGAACTAAAATAATGTTACTTTTATGTTGTGGCTTTTTTTTCCTGCACTTTATTAATCTGCATCAACATATACTTTCCCTATGTTTTATTTGCCAAGTAACAAACACACAAAGCTGTTTTTTCTTTGAGGACAGCTCGTGAAACTTCTTCCCGTGAAAAGTAGTCGATTATCTGACTTTTTGTGAAACAAAACTAATGAGGAATGATTTACAAGATGTAGCGAGAAAACAAAAATGCTTTACTTAAAACCAGACTTGGAGAGGAATAAAGAATAAAACCAATGTGTCTCAGCGACCTTAGAAATGCTGGTAAATTCCCTCTTCCTCTTCTTTTGCACCAGCAGAAAGCAGGTAACCAGTAGGAAGTTAACTCCAGCTGGGTTTCATTGCATATCTCTGCCTACCGGCCGCTCCTGCAGGTCAAACAGTGAAACCCGCCCGTCAGCAGTACGGCTACCACATCCAGCTGTCGACCCACACATTACACAGGTGTGTATGTTTGCACAGGTGTTGAAGATCAAGTAGGAGAGAAGTACAAGGAAGCAGAAACAATGATATTCAAGTAATGTCAGAAAACAGAAAACGCATGTAACGGGAGTTATGTGTCCTTTGGTCGACACGCCCAAATATTCCTCAAACCACATCCACCAGACACAACATCCAAAGAATGCATTGCTAATGGGAGAGTTAATAAATACAACAACCTCAAGCCTGTCATGCCACGTATAAGTCATTATTGTACTCAGGTTATTCAGTACGTCAACAAATCTATTTATGACAGAGATGATTTTATTAATGCCACAAATTCAATTCATTTGTGTTTAATGAACTGAAACGAGCAGAAATAAAGTAGAGCGAGAGCAAGAGGAGAACAGAGAGACTATCGGACGGAAATAGAAACTGAATTAAAGTTAGTTCAACTGTAAGGCAGGAGGAAACAGGTCATCACGCATCTACTGACACGGCATGGCCGACACTCTTTACATTGCTGCTTGACAAACAAACAACTTAAACCAAGATATTTAGCTGACTTGTTAGAGGAAAGCAGCTGATAGAGAGAGAGAGAGAGAGAGAGAGAGAGAGAGAGAGAGAGAGAGAGAGAGAGAGAGAGAGAGAGAGAGACAGAGAGAGACAGAGAGAGAGAGAGATTTAACTATTCATACAATTCAATTAAGTAAATTGAAGGAAGTAAATGTCTGATTAAGCGATATGGGGAAGGGTTAGTCCTGTTCGGTGAAACCTTAATTAACCTATTTTATTTATTTCACTCTAACCAAATGATTGCTTCAGTCAAAGTTTTAAATTAAAATGCAAAGCTTTAAAATCAATAGTCTCTTTGCTGCGGGTATCTTGCTATATTTTTCAAAAACGAATGAACACTTTAAAAAAGTGTGTTCAAATTCAACTTGGAATAAAAATATTATGGTTTTCAATAGTTACGTGTTCTAAGGCGGAGTGTTTAAAAGAAGGCTACAGAAATGTCGGCCCACGGCTTCTCGTGTGTCTTACCAGGTTTGAAGCAGACGCCTCAGCGAACGCCAGTCCTCTGGGGAGGATGAGGATGTGGTCCTGCTCTTTGCTGACTCGACCCTTAGACGAGAAAAACGTCAAATCACGTTTTTTGTTGAAGGATCAAATGGATGTTAATCTATACCAGTCAAAAATCAAGTGAACAAATTCAAAAATAAATCTAATTCTGATTGGACTCATTCAATTCAATCAATCTCATAATCAATGAACATACTGTACATTCTGATTGTCTTCAGAAACCGTTGCTGTGGCTCTTTTACTGCTTCCTATATAATGAGCACTCAGTTATGAATGGTGCATACAGCATATTTCACACTTCCAAGACACTGACTGACTATTCAGTGTCCATCATTTTATTTCATTGTTTTTGGACCCATTACTGTCACTTTAAAGGTCTCCGTTTTTTTTAAATCAGCCGTGCGGCTACTCACTGTGATGTAGGCGGAGGTGGAGTGTTTCCAGCTGAACAGGTCCACCAGTCTGTAGGTGCTGGCCAGTTTACAGCGGGTCATCTTCTCGCCTTTCACCATTGTGCTGGATTCCACTCCGTATATGTCGTTGATGGGAGTGACCATCCCCACACCTGAGCGAGAGTGTAATCAGGGTTAAAGGCGGGGGGGAAAGACTATATGTTGAAGAACAATGAGCTCGTCGTACTAAAAGAATCTCTTTTTTAAGTTATTTTTTTGGGCTGTTTTTGCCTTTTATTGAGAAAGAGAGAGACAGAGATAGAGAGAGAGAGAGTGAGAGAGGTGGGGCCGACATTGCAGAAAAGGGTTGATGATGGTCTAATGATGTATCTGACACATCTTGCTCCACCTTATCATCATTTTTGATCCACCCACAATAAATATCAATAACTACTACCAACAGAAACACCTCCACCTGTTGATAGTCCTCATATGTCATATGACAAGCTTTCATCGGGCGCAGCTACTTGTTGCGAAGTGTCGGCACACGTTATGCAAATCAATGTATTTTTGTAATCGATGATGTCGCTAGCGTCGATCAATCACCACGGCGTTAGCTCTGCACGGAGCCCACTGTGGGTGACGCTAACAGCCCCCCAACCTCAGTACTTTGCTTACTGTCGATGGCTCTCAGGCTTACTCATTATGGGTGTATCTTAAGAAAGCTGAACTGAACCACTATATTGCATTTGACGTGTAATTCGGCATTAGTTGTGCATTCCAGCACTGTGATTGAAAGCAGACCTCACATATGGACTCCTGGATAGAACTCCGAGATCAGAAACCCAGAGAAGTATGCGCAGCTCTTCCGGAGTCTGGGGGTTGGGTTGTCTCGGAGTATTGCTTATGCCCTTAAGCACACAAAGCTCATGTTTGGATATGGATCTCCTGTCTTCAAATACTGATGCTGCGTTTTGTTTTTCAGTGCTGTGTAAAGAGGTTTGCACCCTTGGCACGTGTGGCGGCGCTCTGTTAAACGTTAGCGTCTGGTTTCGCGGGGTAACGTGCCACGGCGCTGTGAGAACTTACTGAGGGGGGAGGTGCCCATGCCGGCCACGGAGCTGGCCATGAAGAAGTCGGCGATCTGTCGGAGGGCCAGCAGGCCGGTGGGGTTGTTCCCTTTCCGCTGCTGCTCCTGGATCAGACTCTCCAACTCCTCCTTGAAGGCCTGGAAGAGAAGAGACAACGAGATGACTCAGATTGCATCTTTTCCAATGTAAAGGCATCATTGCCTGGAAATGAACAATATCCAATATATGGATGCTATACATGTAAATCAAGCCGTTGAGAGCTTCAGAGATACAAGATTGGCCACCATCATCCGGAACTTTCTTTAACTGTAATGACATAAAATAAGAAGAAAGACAGACAAGAGAGATGTTGGTGAGGCAGATTTGAGTGAAAGGGAGAAGAGAAAACAGGGGATTAGTGGTGGAGAGGGATGGAAGAGTGAAAACATGTTGGCAACATGGAGAGAGACAGGAAGAGAAGGAATAAAGAGGGAGACGTGTTAATCACAGATTAGACGTGCTCCTTCGGTGTCAATCTGAATCCTCCTCAAAGGGCTTCTATGAAGCTGGATCGGGATAGGCTGGCATCCCGACAAGCCATGTCCGGATTGGCCGTCTGGCCAGCTCACGGGCCGCGTTGCGATTGGCTGCTTGGCCGTGAGTGAGCGTGCGTGGCTCATTCTCATATCCAGACTACAGTCGGATCTGTTGAAGCCACAGAAAATGCTAACATGCTCTTATGCAAGACCAGATGCACGCACAGCTGCATGCGTTGCATCATATCAAGTACTGTAGGATTTTTCTCCTTTCACTTTCTTTCAACGTGAATGTTCCTTACAAGGGAAGAGCTCACGAATCAATCAGCTGCACTTATCGAGCAGTTCTTGAGAAGAAAAACAATGTTTGCTATACTTCTGACAGGATTTGGCAACAATTGAATGTCCCAACTCATAACATACCAGGCCATCTCTGCACGCTGTAGTCGGACTCTGGCTCACTATAACTTCCTGGTGGAAATGTATAAGCAGTGATGGAAATCTGTGACAAAATGGGCACAGCTTGAAAGTGAAAATAGGCCACGACACTATTTGGAATCGATGGCTCCTATTATGTTATATTATATTGCAGGGCAACATTGACTATTCATGCCTTTAATTCATCTCAATGCTTACGCAACGGTCGACACATTCCCAATAGAGCTGTGCACAAAAACATCTCTGACACTTCACTTCCCCTCGTCTCTGCTCAGTGCACCCCCCCCCCCCCCAAGTCGCCCCATGGGACGGTCCATTAGTCCTATGTCAATGGAGACCAGGCCTTTGGTTTTAAGCCCATTTGGGAGGGGGTTGTTAAAAAGTAGAGCAAACCCTCGTGTCAGGACACATACTGTCCCAGGCCACCGATTCTGAACCCGGGCCAGACATTCCTCAGTCCCTAGTGGCGAGGTTGCTGTGGCAACCGGCCCATTGCGGATGTCTGACAGTGGTGGGTCAGGTTTTTTTTTCAGTTGTTGATGTTGTTCTAGGCATTTAATTTACTATAGCAGAGACACCTGACCCTCAGGCAGATTCTGTGTCTCTGAATCAACTAGAAAGGCCTTTGTTTTTGGTCCGTGCTGGAAGATTAGTGCTAGCTTGAACCTGTCAGCTAGCTTGACACTAGTTGCTCTAACAAAAGGACAGTTAGCATCGATAATAACACACACACACACACACACACACGCACGCGCAGTCATCTGCTCAACATTTTGTGTGTGTGTTCCCAAGAAGATTATGACAGCAGGGATTTGATTCCCATCATCTAAACAGATTGACCCTGTGGACTAAAGTGGATCGTATCATTAATATTTCGGCAAAAGCTCCCACATCTGTAGCGAAAACAACAGAAGTCGAGTGTGTTTTTGCTGTGCCGTGTCCGCTCGACTGATGACACTCCCCACATCGACCCAAAGACGGGAAATCAGGTGAACCTTTTTGACATTACGTCATTGCAGTCACAGCACATTTGCAAGTGGAGTGAAAAATAACACACATATCCATCATCTGCCTGATTAAAATCACTGGCAGGCAAGTGGGCGAAGCAAGCCTAACCACTTACTGGAGGAAAAAAAAAATGTGATCCAATCAGAGAAACAAGAAAGTGTTTCCGTGACTACTCCAAAATGGCAAAAGTTAATCTTTCAAAATGGACCTGCAGCGGTCTTCAGATAATTTAGTCGATGTGCAGTTTGGAGCTTGGCCAGCACTTTGGTGTACGAGTTAAAACCCCAGAGTGGAGAGAGCAGTAAAACACGGCCACATGTCTGTTAAATAACAAAAAGCTGGTTTGTCTGAGTTGGACATGGACATGTTTCAGATATTCTCGAGGGTTTATTGATTCTTCTGGATGAGCTGTCAGGATTCATGCCTTGCTGAAGGACATGACAGCAGGGCAGATGCTTCCTGGAAAGAGCATGAGACTTTACTGTGTGTTGGATGGTGAACAAAAATAGATTTTCACACACATATTCTAGACCATCTGGGTCACCTTCTCCAAGGGACAATAGAGTTCTTGGAACTCTTACTACAACAATACATGTGTAGTCTTCGAGGACATTGCGTCACATGATCCACAGAGACGTTTCCTTTTGTCTTGGCCCAGTTATTGTTGTAGATACAGGTGACGCTTAAGCGTCTGCACGTCATCCTGTGGGAAAGGAAGATGGCTATGACTGTCTCGTACACGTCTGTGCTTGTGCAAAGGATGAGTGATGGTTTCAGCATGACCTCACACACCCGTGTCCTCATGTGAAACTAAACTCTCATGGTTTGATCAGACTCGCTGCAGCCAAGTTTCATTTATGGCATTTATTTGGGGTCATTTCCTGGAGGAGGTTAGCATTACATTCTTACACCTACAAAACTGCATCACAGCAGGGTGAACATAGTGACCTGCTTTTCCCCCCTTGGTCTCTTGGTGAAGGCGTCCAAGCTCAGATTGTATTATTTAGAACCGGACGAAAATAGAACTATAAAATTAGCCGAAATAGAACTCTCTGGACATACTAGAAAAGTAAAGACATACATGTAAAGACAGAGAAAAAGAGAAAAGCACACAAATCATCCTGAAAGCTGTAATTTTAGCTACATCCTGCCCATGTCAGCACAAGATATTCTTCCGAGCTGCCAATGTGACACTGTTACAAAGTAAGGAAGTGCCTGCCTGCTTGCCAATGCTATTGATTTCCCCCCATCTAACCTCAGTGCGTCAGTGAAATTGGTCCCCAACTCCAGCTGCAATGGCTCTCTACTCTGCACAAAATCCCCACCCCTTTTTTTCTTGGAGAATGCACTTGTTCACTCCGGCACAAAGTGTGAGCACAGCAGAGCACGTCGGCCAATATCCAGAGCTGATACCTCAAGTCGGGATTTTGGCAGATGTTGAGCTGAAAAACCAAGAAAACGACTTAATGCGGATCGGTAGTGTCATGGTCGATACACTGGGGCCGATCCAGCTTATCGGAACGAGCGCCCCCTAGTTGGGAATAGGTAAATGCAGCAGGAAATTTACTTTTTATTGTTGCAAAAACATGTTTATTTCAGTTGGCGGACGTGGAAGGCTTACACACCGAGCACCCGAGAGATTCCCCTTCGAGGTTGCACATGGGCTAAAGTGGACTTAGTAACATTTCAGTGTGTTACCCTCTAATCCTGAGGGCTCTGCTCCACTGCTGGAAGGTTTTGTCAAGTTCAGCACCCAAGAGATGTCGCGATATGCCAAAACTGAAACACATCCACCGAGACATGGCTCCGGAGGGAGAGGCGGCGGTTTTTAAAACGAGTTTCTGGAGTGAGTTCAACCACTCATGTTTTACCTAATGAGACCTTCAGGACTTTAAAAGGGAAAACAAGGGGAAAACATATAAAGCACAGCAGTGACATTTTCCTCACACAAGGGGGTTTTCAGCAGAACCCAACGCACCATAAATTATCCACTTGTGTTTTCTGGCGAGTGGGGATGTGCATTTCGTCTGCAAACCACGGGACTGGTGCAAATGAGGCTGAGTAAATCTACCACTTGGCATCCTTAAGTCATTTCTATGGATGATGTACAAGGACAAGAACAAAAATAAGATTGAGCGGAGATGCTGAAAATAGAAGCCGCGTGTGGAAGTACGACAAATTCAATTTCATCTGATTTGATTTCAAGCCTCTGAGGGCTTTTGACCTTTTGGGTCACAAATAGAGTCACGTCAACCTAGTTCCCGACAGATAGAGAAGCCTAACCGCAGAATTTAACACAATTTATATCACGATTTATCAACCATGACATAATGAGACTGGGACTTGCAGCCAAAAATCTGTAGTCAAGCTCTTGAAACGCAACAGAAAACCATCTCAGTGTGCGTCACAAACCACCTCAAGGCATATTTCAATCCTTGCATGTCATGCACACTCTTCATGTTAACCAATATCGCCACCAAAAGCCTTCTGAAAAATCCTTTGCTTCCTCTTCTCTCTTCCTTCCTCATATCACTTTAAACAACCAAATAAATCAATCAATATTAAAATACAGCTGACTGACACACATACACCAGTCCAAAAATACTGTTTATATTCTTTATTTGTTTATGGTTCGGGACAGAAAGGGTTCAAGGTTCAGCCGTGGTCTTTGATTCCTCAAGGTAAACACTGCTGCATGAATGAGGCCGGTGGATGAAGTCAGCTGAGATGATTCAGTCCCGCCTGGTCTATATTGGGCCCACTTTAAATACAACCTGCCATCGGAGTGCTACAAAACATGTAATCTGGAGCCGCCACTACTCCCATAACACGGGAATCAAAACAAACAGACGGAGAGCGAACAAGCCAACGAGGGAGGGAGAGAGAGAGAGAGAGAGAGAGAGAGAGGGAGAGAGAGAGAGGGGGGGGGGGGGGCACACATGTGCATGTCCAGCTGGTGGCACACGCTTGTTATTGTTGTTGAATATGAGTAAGCCGGCGCTGAGAGGCCAACTGTCCCAATGTAAGGGCTGAAACACCCACTGCTGCCAAGAGGGAACCACCTGTTACTGCTGACTGAGCGCTGGAGGAGGTCCTGAGAAGCCAGATCCGGATCCAGATCTGGATCCAGATCTTCCTTTGCCTTAGCTGGCTTGATGAAGCCTAAAGCCCCAGTTAGAGGCAGCGGCTACCACAAAGATGGTTATCAACTTGCTTTGTTAACCCAGGCGTTCTTCCGCATGAAACGGGTTGTTTGGCATGTCATTTGACTCTACTACTGCTGCTGCAAAAAAAAAATAATATTTTGCAAAAATATAAACCTTGATGCATCAGATTTAAACTAAAGAAGAGTTGATTAGTGAAAGATGCTTTTTATAGCTTATTTCAATCAGAAACTCTGAGTTGGTCCGGACCAGGTTAGGTCTGCAGATGCTATCACGTTAAAAGAGGTTAATCAAGCTTTGTAGTACACGCCGCTCTGGTTGGCTTGCGTTCAAAACCTTATCAAGAAGGAATGATACACATAACACTGCATGACCACAAGTTAAGCATTTGAACACGCCACAAAGACCAGAGGCGCTCAGCTGGCGGTCTTGTGTGTTTTTGATGATAAGGACGGACTGGAACCGGCTATGCCACACCCACTGCAACAAAAGATCACGCCGATGGTCACAGACGAGCTCAACCAGCGTCCTGCGGGCCGACCACCTGCTTACAGGAAGGGCCCTTCAATGTACTCACTCATTCTTTCCTGAGCCTTAACGGCACTTGTGGGACTCATTCACGTACACGGACGATGTGACGCAGACATGCGCGGAGTATCAAGTGGAAGCCTGCATCAGCAGCAACATGCTGCTGCCCTTCCAGACATCTGGCACCGAAACGCTACGTGCCAAGAAAGCCACACTGGGCATGTACAGAATGCGGATCCCATTTAAAGCTTAAAAAGAAACGGGCCAAACCACGGCAACCACGACTCAATATCAATCACACACACATATGCACACTTCCAGGCTTGTATTACTCTACTTGTGAGGAACGCTCATTCATGACATTCATTGCCTACGTGACGACGTCTAACCTTATCCTGCATCTAACTTTAACTTCACCATCCGTCCACTTGTCGACTCCAAAACGTTCAAAGTGCATTTATCAATACAGGTACAAGCCCAAATGCACACAGATGCACACGCACACACCTCATCTCTCCACATGTAAATCCCATTGTCAACAGTGAGGAGCACTTCAGTCAAGAGACCAGCCTTGAGTCAACAGTGGGGAGTGAATAGTCCTAATACTGTGTATGCTGACCTGAAAGGTCGGGGGCTTAAATGAAACAAGGTGATGCAATTGTTCAAAGGGCACAATACTACTAGCAAGAAATGATAACATTGGACGACTTTGACTTTGTGTTCGGGTAAATGAGTGTGTTGGACTATTATTACCAGCGTTAGGTGCTGCAGTGCTCCATTTCTTTTGGTACAGCGTGGTATCAATCAGTGTTGGCATGTGACTACCTCCATTTACTCAAGTACTACTATACTTAAGTACAATTTTGATGCTACTTTCTTTCCTTCCTTCCTTACTTCCTTATTCCACTACATGTCAGAGGGAAACTTTGGTACTATTTACTTCACTATACTAATTTATAATGAGTATATGCCGGACTTTTACTTGAAACAAAGTGTTTCGTTAAAGTTGTAGTATTAGTACTCTATATACTACTTCCATAACTTGTGTTAAATCAGTAACACTGGCTCTGCCAGCTAAACTCAACAAAATTGTCGTTTAATCATGCTGCGTTCCAGACAACTTGGAACCCAAAGAACTTCCGACCTCCAACTAGAAAAAGCACAATGTAACGCCATTAAATGTCGGAGCGCCTTCTTGTAAAACACAAAGACGCTGTTGTTTTGACGTTTTGAGTGTAAGGCTGAGCGAGGGCGTGGAAGCTGGTGGTTGTATTAGAGTTTGACTGCTGTGGCCAGTGTCACAACATCAACACAAGCACATGTGATGCAGTCACCTCTTTAGAAATCACTTGATTGGGGAATAACAACTGACAGAAAGAGAAAATGGGAACCGATTACACAAAGTAGTAGTCGTTGAGGTGAAAAGTTCTTCGCTTGCAGCAAACTCTGCATTGTGATCAGTGATCTTGATGATGCAACTGCCCTATTCTTAGACATTCACACAGCGTTCCCTACCTTGATTAAAGGTCTGGAATAAAATAGTTTGACTTATGCTCATGGCAGGCAGGAGGCTATACGGGAATCGAGATACCATCGGCCCTTCAGGACCCTCTACGCTGACACCATTATAAAGTCTTCTTCAACCTTTTTAGCAGGTTGAAGAAGACTTTAGATGGAGGGACCTGCTCTAAACGATGTCCCTCCATCAAGCAATTGCATGCATTACACTGATTTTTGGAAACTTAGTTAGCTGACTTACGGGACTCTGTAAGATCTGTGTGACACGTTTCTTCTGCTCCAGAACATTGAAGTCCTGCCGGAGGTCAGGTGACAAGTTCCTGGCCCTGATGTACTCCGGATCGTTGGTGTTGATCCGGTCGAAGTAGCGCTCCTTAGTCCCTCCACTGGGTGGGGGAGGGGTGGTCACCACCTCCTGATGGCTGTCCGCACTCATGCCTGCTTCACCTGTCTCGCTCTCTCTATGGACTCTCACCTGAGAGGACGAGAAGAGAGGAGGAGAAACGTTAGAACACAAATGAGGTTATTTGAAAGGCAAAGTGGGAAAAGTTTCATACCTTTACCATTTAGCAGTATTTTATAATGCAAATAAAAGGGGAGTGTAGGGAACAGAATCGACAGAGTGGGGTAAAAGTTATTAAGGTTTTCCAGAAGGCCAAATGCAAAAGGAAAACAAATTCATAAAGTCTATGATTATCAATCAAATTTGTATGCTGCCTTATCGCCATCTAAACAAGTAGCAATACTTTGTGACTCAATGGAGTAAGCAAAAAGTAATTTATCACTTCCAAAACCAAAGAGAAAACCTCTGGTACAATCCAATCAACTGACAAATAACATCATGGGTGGATGACGGAGTCACCGCGCGTGTTCATCAAACAGGAAATAGATGACCCTGTGGTTGGTGCTCACACTGTGTGACAACTGCACATAAGCATTATTCAGGTCAGTCGACTGAAACACCACCCGGCAACGCACAAGATGAGGACATGGGCAGTTTTTGTTTGAACGTCCAAGCCTTGACTGGTGAGCTGGTTTCCTCCGTTCATTCTCAGGTCAGCTGGCATGAAAACAAGCACTTTGCAGGATACAGGAATTGTCACATAAAAGCAACATGTGTGACTCTAAATGCCTTGTTGTCATGCCAAGGGACACAGCCGATAAAGGCAAATGGAAATACATTTGAAAATACGGGAATGTTTGTTATGGATGTGAAATTGCTGACTTTGTGATGCAATGTGCATTTTAGAGGAAATCTGGCAATACAGTACGAACTAGAAAAAAAAGATTTCTTCTGATATTAGCGCAGTAATTAATGAGCAAAAAACATCAACACTAGATCATGCATAACATGCTAGGTGAAATCCAAATTACACAATACATTCATTCACAGGGAGAGGCAGAGAGGAGACGGACAAAACTGCATTTTCCATGATGCCTTGCAACACGGCTGCTGTTGCAGTAGCAAAGGATAAGCCGGTGGTGTATTAGGGAGAGGCGGGGCTTATCGAAGCTCTAACAGATGGTGTCTCTGATGCTGGGAGAGCAGAGGAATGAGAGGAGAGAGCGAGAACGAGTACTGCTGCTTTCTCTCTTCAAAAGCCCAGTGGTCATCTGGCAGCAGGGGGGTGAACATTTAGGGGTTACTCTGCCAGAAGTGACTCTCCCCCTTCAGCCCTTTCTCTCAACTCTGTATGATGGGAATGATGGGGGTTGTCGAGGTGATTCGGTCAGTACATGCTGTTAAGCTACACGCTCAGGTCAAATGCAATTTAAAAAGATGGTTGAGATTAGTGGAGGGACTCACAGCTCAGTGTATAGGAAAGTCACACTCAGACCAAACAAACAATGAGAAGAAAATCCTTCCAAGTGGATGAATGTGTAACATGTTTTTCATGTGTTTTTCCTCTCTTGACCGCAAAACCTCACAAGCCGGAAGAAAAGCGATGTGTTAGGACATTTAAAATATTGCGTCCGTATTGATTTTAATACGCGAGAGAGCCAGCAACAGCATTCAACGCTTCCTTTCCAAACCAATGGCCTAAAGCGCCACGAGAACGCATTTATCCATTATTCAGACGTCCTTTGCTTTCGCTACAATTGGACAATGCAGTCAACTGTTCCCTGCCTTGCGCAAGGGCACTCCAGTGATAGATAGCTCAATGCATTTTTTTTTTTTACTTTTCCCACCTTAATTTCTTTCCCATCAGTTTCACTTGAACTGGGATCTGTTTTTACAGTCTCTACCCCAGCTTTGAATTCCCTTACTTCTAGTACTTGTTTTTCTGTTGTGCAGAAGTGTCCAATTAAATGTATTATAAACAATCAGCCACACTGCTCAGAAACACACCAGAGAAGCTGTGAGGCTCCTGCCCAACATTTGATTGGAATTCCACACGACCTATTGAAACAGCTGTAGCCTCACCAAAATCGAGTTCCCCCCCCCAATCCAAGCTCTAAACCTCTGCCTCACACACACACATACACCAGGACACCA
>NC_139917.1:16804954-16949954 GCF_963514095.1 Eutrigla gurnardus
AGGGGGTTGGGAGATGGTATATTGAACCTAACATTCCTGTTTTTGACTTCACCCATGAAACAACTAATTAAACATGTTCTGTTCTACTTTCAAATAAATCTGTTGAAAACATTTTATATGGATGTTTTCTTATGACTTCTGTTCATATTTATGCTTGGATATAATATATTCCCAGTTAGTTCCCCTAAATTCCCATAATTCCCATTATTCCCATGGCAAGTTTCCAAATATGGAATATTTCCAAAATTCCCAAGCTTAAGTTCCCGTGGAAATTTACCGGACACTTTCCGTAAATTTACCGGGAATTTTCCGCCCCTTTGCAACCCTAGTTCTGAATGCACTGGAGTTTTTTGAGGAATTTTGGATGACGAGTCATACAACGGGCTCGTTGCAGTAGTCCAGTCTGGAGGGAATGACAGCGTGGATCAGTGATTCTGCGGCAGGGAAAGAGAGTAATGGATACAGATGGAGAAAAGGGCAGTTTTGGTGATGTGATTTATGTGGTGTTCAAAAGGCAAGGCTGCTGCCAAAAGTGACTGCGGGGTTGCGGATGTGTGGGAAGAGACAGAGTGGAATTGCCGCTGGTCAGGCTGGAGTTGTGGGTGGTTTTGGTGAGGGATTTGGGACCAGTGAGGATCGTGGCGGTTTTGATTGCATCCTAGATTTACGGTCAGTGAGGCGGTTGGTTAGGGTGGAGTGAGTGGCGATGGAGATGTAGAGCTGGATGTCATCTGCGTAGCAGCGGAGAGCATGATGACGTATGAGGTTGATCTTGAAACTTAATTGGATGTTTTATATTGTGACACATTACTGCATAGGCTAGTATCTGCAGCTGGCTGGGCCATCAAAGGCATTTTGCTATGAACACACACACACACACACACACACACACACACTGTTCTGAGTGTATCGTTACAGCAGGTGAAGATCGGACCTACGGACGGGGTAGAGTGACACTGTGTTTTGCATTCCACAGACGTTGGCTGGTTGTTGCCGGCTCTGTAAAGCAGGCCGAATCCTCTAAATGGCATCATGTGCACGTGGAGGACTGAAGTGGAGCGTTTGCTCAGGGGGCGGCAGCTGGTTTGTAACAACAACAAGAGCTGTCATCCTGCAGTCCCCACATGACTAACCCTCTTCTCCCACATTCTGTGTCCTCTATAATGTGCTCTTGGGCGTTACTTGTGCAGCTGGTCTATGAAATCGCATTATAGAAAATAAGCGTATTTGTATTAAGTAGGGCGTTGTTTATTGCGGTTTGAGAATCCACTGCAGTCTTAAAGAATATGTTCTTTTAGTGCAACCAACCGCTGAGAGAGCAAATGTCATTGATTAGTTTGTGGGGCTGCTCAGGGACGTCTACATCATTACTGACTGATTGGAATCAATGTCTGCATCATTGTGTCCTATATCCTATTTGAGTTTTAGATTATTTTTCATTATTACATTTCAATACAGTCGTTGGGACCACGTTACAATAAACAAAATGATCTGCATAAAACACAACATGGTTTGCGAAAAAGAAAAGAAGAAGAATGTTTAATGGAATGTCCATTAATTCCCTTGTTTCATCTGTGGTTTTGCATTCGTTGGCAGGCTCAGTTGAATACTGACACTGACATTATTCCTTAAGATTGATATAATATTGGGCTTGTGTGTTTTGCCCTGCCCTGCGTCTGCACATTCTCTTCCGCAGTGCAGTGAGTATGCCAAGTACAGACTGGCACAGGAAGGAGACTGATCTCCCTCCTCCTCCACCACCAACCCTTCTCCTGGATGTTGGTGCATCACTCAGCACTTTATGCCCAACTCCACTAAACTACACACACACACACACACACACACACACACACACACACAGTCAAAGCAAAGGGAACACATCAGACTGGCTCGTCTCTTAAAAACAGTTTATCATGGCCTTGTGGAAACCCAAATTATTGTTATTGCTTTGGGTTTGACTCATGTGACACATAACAGACGGAGTTAGACTCAACCAAGGCGGTCAAAAAGCGTTTTGGTAGTCTGCCGTCTCCACTCTACTGTTGTCAAGTCTGACGATTAACGGGTCCGCAGCACACCACAGTGCTCTTATGTAATCCTATATTTCAGTTGAAGTCATCCCCTCACTGACCTCTGGGATGATCCATGGACAAAAACACACAACACAACAGAGAGGAAGACTTGAGCGTCTCCTGGGCTAAAATGCATGCTGGTGTCCTTTTACTGCCAAAGCACCGCTATCAGCATTCTGTCAGCGTTTCCCACCAAACACCAGGCAGTAACAGGAGAGGAGTGAGGGGGCACGTTCACTGACGCTAACTGTTCAGGAATGTACAAACATTTGAGCTCATTATTGGGACCTCTGAGGGTTTTTTTTTTTCACAAGAACAGAAAAAAATGGTGGTGAGACCCCATTGTGGGAAATTGACTGATGTGGTAATGCTTGAAAAAACAAAACTCATTCAGTATTTTTGATTTTTTTTTTCTCAGAAAGCTTGTTTTGACTTTTACTTCAAACACCACTTGGCTACATGACAGGGAGGTCAAGTCTATTCCCAGAGGACAGTACGAAGCCACATGATGGCCTCCAAAATAACTCTTGGTAACTTGTCCGTTCATGACGGGAACGACGCGGGACAAGAAAGTCTACAGAGCAGATTGAGATGTTTACATCCACCGAGGGAAAAAAAAGAAAAACTTTATATTATTTTATTTTATGCGTTCTATGAAGGTCATGTACATAATGCACATTTATTACACATTATAATGCATGTATAAGGCTTTATTAAGGTCGTTATACATGTTTCTAATAATGCATGACAACTTTATAACAAGGTTTATAAAGTATTATAAGTGGTGGACATCATGTATTATAACTTCAGCATTCAAAACGCTTTATACCTCCATGCCCAAATGACCCCAGTGTTTGAAAGAGAAAAAAAAAAGAGTCCTGGGTTACACAGCACATTATAACTACCAAACTTTAGACTGTATGATCTATTATGATATGTTAGAGCAGTTCTTTGTGTCTTATAGCTGGCTAAAGTTTGGTAGGCATGGAGGTATAAAGCGTTATGAATGCTGAACTTATAATGCAATATGTCCACCACTGATAATACTTTATAAACCTTGTTATAAAAGGTGTCATGCATGATTAAACATGTATTACAATGTTTATAAAGCCTTATACATGCATTATAATGCGTTATAAATGTGCTCATGATGCATTATATACATGACCCTAATGATACTTGCTTTGGCGGAGACATGCAGCTTCGGGTACCGCTGAGGCAATAAACCAAGATTCAGGAAGTCAAGTGTGAGTAATACTGCTAATCAACAAAGGCTTACCACATGTCAAAACACTGCAGCCATTTATAAAACGGAGAGATGTTTTAATATTTTTATACTGTAGTCTTTCTGTCATTGACCTTTATGATTGTCAAAGCTGGCTGCTGCAGGGCTGTATTGCATCACCTGCTGTGTGCGTGCACACACACACACACACACACACACACACACACACACACACACACACACACACACACACACACACACACACACACACACACACACACACACACACACACACACACACACACACACACACACACACACACAGAGAAAACCTGTAAAGCTGTCACTCCTCTATTTATCCGGCTCTTAGCAGCCTGTCTGGTTTTACGCTTGTATGGGAGTGATCCTAAGTAGCCTCTAATCCATGTTTGAGGAGTAAAGAGGCATTTACAGAGCAGCTAATGTTTAACGCACTGAGACGCGTTCAGATTCACTTCCTGGAGCGCTCGCTGGGAACAATGCTGTCACTGTCTGAGCAGCTGAGTTACTTAGCGAGGAGAAAAACACACACACACACACACACACACACACACACACACACACACACACACATTATAGGGATGCACTAAAGCGTGACCAGGGAAGTCTGCCTCTGCCTCAAGGTTCAGGTAGAGAGATTACAAGCTCCTTTAGAGACAGAAGAGAAAGAGAGAGAGTATCTGATTGTGTGTGTGCGTGTTTTAAGAAGTTACTCCTTCGTGTTCTCTGCCAACGGAGATCAAAGGAAGCCTGGAAGTGACACTGGGAAGTAACCCCCCGGTCGCCACCTCGGTCAAATGTGCCATTCCAGGTCAAGTTGAACGAAAAGCCCCTCAGTGACGGATTGTTAAGGAAATAGTGTTTTCCGAGAGGAAATTTAGAGCACGTATGCTCATTTAGGGACCAAAATTAACCATGGCTCACCTTTCAATGCTCACGACTATAACTAAAAGATTGAAACAGATTTCCCTCCTTCCTGGTCACACGTGTCACAGCATATAATTAATACATACATGGGAACAATACATTTGAATTGGCACTGATTACACTTTCACGTGTCACTTGATGTGATTGGATTTTGGAGTCTGACACCGATATCTTTCCTGTCTTATCTTTCTTGTGAAAAAGTGGGCCACTGAACGGATTAAGTTGTGCTCCTGTTTAACACTCATGAATGCACGATTGTGTTTCCTGTCCAAAAAAATGCAAAGTGGAAGAATTCCCTGAATGCTTTTCCAAAAGGTTAGCTCCCAGTAAACGATGTAACAAAACATTGCCCCTCCTGTGATTTTAAAACAACAGGAAAGTTAAAAATGTAATTTAAGGTTTGTTGACCAAGCCCGATATGAAGTACAGGGTTTCGGTTTCCAGCTGGTGTTCACTCAGTTGCACTGTAACGTTTTTATCTGTGCTGCATATCGCGTGGGGAGGCCCTAGACCCGTTCTACACAGAGCCTTACAATACCTGTGGACTGCAATCACTCCCATAGCAATCACAGCATATCAGATAACCACACGCACACACACACACACACGCACACACACGCACACGCACACACACCAACAAGCGAATGCAAAAGAGAATAAACACCTTGTGTCAATAGAAAAGGAGGACAAAAGTTCATAGTAACATCACTTCCTCTACTTTTAAACACAGCTTTTCTTATGTTTTATGCTCAGTATGTTTTTGTTTTGCCGCTCAATCCATAAACATTTTTAGTCACTTAAAATGTAAAAATGAATGTCAAAAAGGGGGGAAGAGGTAGCATAAAGTGCAGGTTGACCTGCAGTAGCGAACCAGATTTAACAAACCACAAAACAAACCACAAAAGGCCAAACTAAATCTCCTGTCAAGGTTTAGTCCAAAATGGCTGGATACACCTTGAAGTAAAACTGTGAATAAGTGTGGGAGTCCATCACAAAGTAGCAAGAGTCTTCAATGAAACTGTGACAACCTACCAAACCTATATGACACAAAGAAGTGCTTTGTAACTCCACGTCCATCCTACAGGCCAATTCCTCTGAATAAAAGCCGTGAAAGGAAGGGTTCGCCCACTTATATCCCCGGCACTGAACGCCGCCGTGCGTGTAGCATGAAAGAAGGCAATGACCTTCAAACCTGGAGAATGTGCGTGTTTGCGTGCGTATGCATGTCCTAAGCCTATGTGTGTGTGCCAACACTAACGCCATCAGTTGATGCCGTTTAGCAGCCAGCGGTAGATTTGCTGTGACAATCTTAATTAGCCATTCAAAACACACTTGTTGCTTTGTTTTTGTCAGAATTCTTGCAAAAAGCTGAAACAGGCGAGGCAGTGTGAGGAGAGATTTCTGTTTGTAGTTTTTAAAAGTTTGATTGATTAATCAATCAGATGCTAAGTGGCAGCATTTAGCTTAGCATAAAGAGGGAGACAGGCTGGCTCCGTCCAAAGCTAGCACATACCAGTACTTCATACTACTACTATTACTACTAATAATACTACTTACCTAAAGAGGCCTGCAACCTTGATGTTATCATTAACTCTGCGGTCCTGCTTTGCCCAACCGAGACAGCTAACCAAGAAAAGGTCACCCAGGCTTTTATCTCTCCCAGACTTGACAGCTGCAAAACACCTTATTCTGGTATCAGCAGGCGATCCAACGACTGCAGCTGATACAAAACGCTGCAGCCAGGCTTTTAACGCGTACTAAGAGAGGTAACCACATCACACCAATCCTTCGATGGCCTTCACTGGTGACCTGTGAGTTTGAGAATTGATTTTACTGCTCGTTTTTAAAGCCTTGAATGGTCAGACTCCCCCAGATCTGGGATCTGCTCACTCCCTATGAGCCTGATCGCTGCCTGAGATCCTCCAGTGGGGCCCTATTAATGCATTATTAATAGTAAGAAGAGTGAAGAGGGGCACTGAAGGCTTTTCTCGATGGCCGATGTCGGTATTTTTGATTGACAGAAGGTTCATCCAATCATCAGCCAAGTATTTCTTTTTATAAAGTGCCTGGAATTCAAGATGTTGTAACGTGCTTGTTTAATACAGAAACACATCAATGTGTGGTTTTATGCAAAGCTTAGCTAACTGGTTTGAATGCACACAGAGAGGGGAGTACTGTCACGGAGAATTCACAGGTTCAAAGGCAACCATTGCTGCTCCTATACAGCACACTACCATCGCTAATATCCACGCAGGTCTTTTATTATTGGTACAATTAAGTGAATTGCTCAGTAAAGTGATTCTGACATTGATGTTCATTAAATATAAAAAAGGATTACACTAACAAACCCAACTGGAATGTTAGAATTAACTCTGACACACAGACACACACACGGAGTTTAACAGGACCCCTGCTTTAACCACGCAAACAAAAACAATCCAACGCCGGGTGTTGCAGCTGCTAACTGCTACCGTATGTCCTCGCCGCCAGCTTTATAGGCAGTCAGGGCTGCTCCATGGCTACACGACAACAATATACTTTTACAGGAGGGCTCAATTAGCTTTGGTGTGAATTACTTGACATTTTCTCAAAGCTCTTACTAACATCAATACCTGACTAAGAAAACCACGTGGATTCCTTTTCGTTGACTACACTGGGTTTGTTTTGTTCTTTTATAAACTAAGCCCTGATGGTTTCTTCAAACAAGAACAACCTTTGTAAAGGGTTTCACGGTACCTGGTTAAGATTCACATCACAAGCGAGGGCTCGGTCAGTCTCTCTATCACTCAGACAGCACTGCTGACCACAGCAGCATTTAGTGCTACAGATAACTTATTAACCCCAAATAACACTTTCTGGTCACTCAGTTCAAACAGTCCGGGTATCCATCGCTCTAACAGGGTTCTACAGTCACACCCGACAGAAGTTCCCATAATGCTCTGGGAGTACAAACAGGAATTACAATGTTGCCATGGAATCAGTTTCATAATGCCATTTTTGGACCTGTGTGTTCGTGGCAAATGTGCACCACAATAAGTATGCCAAATTAGCTGTAAGCACACATACATACAACTATAACTTTGGCCCTTTGATACTGAAGAAAACTTGTGATGATGTGGTTTCAGATTTCATGATATGAGTTATGAGTTTTTTTTACTTAAATAGATGTATAGTGGCCTCACATCTCTTTGACCTCCCTTCAACTTTACGTGAACTTTCTGATGTTAACTTATTTGCTTGTTAGTGTAGCCTGGTGTGACTAATGTGTCAGAAATGTTCAGCCACGTTATCAAGATCCAGAACTGCAGTTTCTCTGTCCTACAGAGGAGGATTTATAACTGTTGTTATATTTATAAAACCCCCTGGAGGGATCCCACTCTATGCTGCAGTCGCTTATACAGTCCCTGCAACAGAGGACAAAAATGCACATTTTGTCCTGGATTTATTTATTGTTTGGGCAGTCTCACAGGCAAAAGTTGCAGAGCGAAGCAATACGATTGGACTGTGTGTCACTATTACAGGACTAGCAGATGATTAATTAAAGGGATCATTTTCTGTTGGGCAATAAAACAACATATCTGAAGCACTATATAATACAATTTAATAACAGGGAATTTGTCTTTGATGCCCCAGAGCAGACAATTGAAAGCAAACAACAGCAGTTTCAAGTAGGCAACGTTGTGGCGCCATAAAGCTTAGCTGTTCATTTCCAAGGCAAATGCTTTCTGTGCCAATCCCTCCTCGCCAATCTGAGCCTGTCTGCACCAGGTGAGCACACATGAACTGACATGTGGGAACAGATAAACAAATGATCCAAGCAGTGCAAGAGTAGCTTTGGGTGATCTCTGTCCAATGTTGCCCAATGTTGCTTGAATTGATGCATGGCAGCTGCATAATCCCTGCTTGCAACAAGCTTTTAGAACAGACCGGCTGGAGTCAAATCACCTATTCATCCATTATGAAATATCTGCTATTTGTAATATCTGCTATTTTGCATACAATAGGACCAGTAATCATGTGTATCCAGATGTTATTCAGTCATTTTTCTCAGCTTTGTTGAGCACAGTTATGAAGTAGTGAGCCACAGCAACAGCAGTGATCCATCAACTAATGGATGCAATGTGGCAGTGCGTCTGAATGTGGCCTTTTTTACAGTCAATAAGGCCTTTTTTTCGTGTAAGAACACAGTCACATGGCGGATCAAAAAAACTAGGATTTTAATGACTATGTTTATGCTTTGGGGGGAAAATGGATCTTCTTGAAATGTTTGTCCAATGAAGCAGAACTTTTCCACACGGAAAATCATTTTTACCCGCCGCCTTGACTCTCAGCTGTAATAAATGCACATCAACAGCTGGGCTGCATTCCACATTTTCACACTATCTGAGATTAGTTGCTGAGGAGCGTCGAGCGATTGACTCCGGACGATAAGGTGGGAGGAGGAGCAGTTTTGTAATAACACCAAACACTAAGAAAAAACAGCACATAAACTTGATGGAGGGAGCTAAAGTTCGAGGGTTCACTGTCAGTTCATGAACTCTCCTTCTCCCTTTTCCATAGAAGCGTCCGATTCAAACACGCCTCATTCCACCGATTACACATTATATGAAATCTAATTATCGAGAAAATCCTGCATTGTTCCTTTTGTCAAATTGAGTTGGACTGTTGTTGCTAAGGGACCCACGACTCATCTGTGGTCAAGCGACGAGGCTCAACACTGACGGGGCGTCGGCCAGAAAGCTGGTGTGTGTGTGAGTGTGTGTGTGTGTGTGTGTGTGTGTGTGTGCTTGGGGACTATCCGTTACACAACCCGAGGAAGCAGACGGATTCGATAGGTCGGGGTCTGCGTCTGGATGAGGTCATAACACACAAAGCAGAACTGCAGCCCCATCACTCCCACACAAACACAGGGGCACAAAAACAGTCACACACTCACACGGGTTTCTATGGCAACTCCAAACAAACAGTCCGTGCATGTGGTGACCCCACCCCAGCAGAAAAGAGGGAGAAAACCGAGACAGCCAGGCAAGAACAGACATAAAAGTAAGAAAGCGAGAGCGGAGATGAAGGCGGCGGATTCCGCTTCACTTCACGCTCGATGTCTTATTCATAGCAGAGACATAAAAAAAAAAACATGAAGGGAGCATTTCTCACAGCCCATAAAAGGTCCTCAACTGTTATGAACTTTATGCCTAAACTTTTATTCCTAAATCCATCCTCAACTTTTGGTAACTTTGTTTCTAAAACTGGAGTCTCTTGTTCAGCCACTTGGAAATACTTGATTTCACAAGCAGACAGAGGAATTGTGAAATAGCCTCTTTTGTTGTTCCACCACCCATGTCGCAGGCTGAACACACAGTGACCACACAGGCCGCTGCCCCCCCCCCCCCACCCCCCCACCCCCCCCCACCAAAAGGTCTTTCCATTCACCTTGGAGCTCCAGAAACAACGAGGGGAACGACATGCAGCTTTGTATCAAAGTAAAGGCCGGTTATTGAGGCTTAGCAGCTTCCAGGTCACTCGAGGTTGAAAACGCCCACATCTGCACATTAAAACGACACTGGCTCTTATTTGTTTTGTTGGTTGAACAAACCTCTGACCCATCGGAACCTTTGGCATTTTCCAAAGTCCACCCAGCAGAGATGAAAGAGGTTATGGGTTAGATTCCACTAAAGTAGTAGGCACCTATGGGTGGCAGGCATGACAAATCCTAGATGTGTTTCACTGCTTTGTGATTGTATGGATGAAGCAACAATTAGTCATCACAATAAATCTGTTTGGCATTCTACATTAAAAGACAAAGTTCAGTAGAAATGCTTCGGACAGATAAGGGGATATTTGAATGAAAAATAGAATACTAACAGTAGTGTGCAAGTCCCAAAATTTGCTCTCTGGGCAAATCCTTCTGGGCTGCAGCGTGGACCTGTGAACTGTGCTTCTAATGGGTGGTCTCCACAGACTGGAAATGGGCCAGTGGGCTTTGATGAGTGTTTCAGTTGAAAGGAAATCTCAGCATGTCTCTACCACAACAGGAAAGGAAATGAGCGGAGTTCGTCTCAGTGAGTCACTGTCACTGTGCTGTGACCCTTTCTATCATATCTGACCGCTCAGTGACACGCTGTCAGAACGGGGGGGGGGGGGGCCTCCACAGTGTGTGTGTGTGTGTGTGTGTTTGTGTGTGTGAACCCCTCCATGTTTCCGGGCCTGTCAGGCTCGAGCCTCGGGGGGTTGCGACACAAATCAATACAAAGCATCCATCATGGAGAAGGAAACCGGCCGCAACTGATGCTGATGACATCCAGGAGGTCAGACATCTCGCTGCACAGGCCCTCGGGGTTTTTTCTCCACGCCTTTTCAACAATTCCTTCACTGAGATTCGTTGCCATGGAGAGTCCAGCCAACACGGCTGAAGGTGAAAGGATGTCAGCCTTGAGAAGGAAAGAAGTCCATTTAACACAGGCTGTGTCCACCAATACGCCATGACCACGCCCACTAAGGGGACAGGAAGCGTAGACAATCTCAAACCATTGGCCAGGCTTGTAATGAGTCGTCGTTGATACGGAGGATCTTTGGTGAGAATGTTGTGTTTTTGCACATTGGATTGAATGTCATTCCAGCTTCTTTGTGAATCTGCTTACCAAAGTTATCTTGGAACAATCGCCATCTTAGTTCTGTTCGAAGCCAATGCATAACAACATGTACTGAAGCAGAGACGCTTTTGGGATGTCTGGCCCTCGACACGGGGCCAGAGCTCTCTATTAAGGGGCCCTGGTGTAATTTAGGCACCATTTCCCTCCATTTGTGGTCCGTTTCCTTATCACTGTTATTTTGCGGTTGTCCAAATGTGTGTGTGTGTGTAGGAAGAACACACTTCCTGTCAGGATATGGGGTCCAGCCGGGGACCAGAAGTCACAACTTTCTGCTGAAGTCAAGTGTGTGTGGTGTGTGTGTGTGTGTGTCCTTGTGGAGCATGCCAGCATGTGGAGACTCCTGTGTGAATGCCCATGTCCCGATTGCTCTGACCGCTAGATGAGTATACTTCATTTAATCGAGCGTAGGGAATTTTCCTCCCAAATCAGGGGCTCACGATGTAGCAGAGCTTTCAGTCATGAACTCCTCAACAGCAGAGCTCCAGATGAACCTGAATAAGACCAATTATCAGTGTCTCTCATGCACCGTGAGCATAGTGGAAGGCTTCACTGACATACAGACTGGAGATAATTAGACCACCAAGGAGCCGGGGCCTCATAGCTGGGGCCTCATAGGTCTCTCCTGCCTCTACTCTTTCACATCCTTTCTACTCTCTCCATTGATCTTCTTTGCCTTCTTCGTCTGTGTTCTCCCTTCCTTGCACCCTCTCCCTCTGATCTGATCGAGAATCACGCTTTATTAACTGAATCATGTCATGCTAGGGAAAGAAAGAGAGGAGAACTATATAAATCAGGACATATCAGAAACTTAAATTCAACGTTGTCATAAATACGATTAAATTTGAAATTTCTCTTAACCAGGATCATTACTAAGTCAGTGTCTCTGGCTGTCGGGTGACTGGGGAAAACTGCAATCATCACACCATCATATGATATCTCACATGATCTTTTCATTGGCATAACTGAACTTCTATGCCTTCAAAACATTGAAAAGAAAATGCCAAATGGTCACAATCAACAAGTAGCATTTTTCTTTACAACTCGGAGCATTTCAAAGAAATTGCGATGCATGAATGGAGCAACTGTTTGTCTGGAGTGCTTTTGATTCCCCTTAGATTAGAGAAAAACATGCGATACCATGGTACGACGTCAAGTCACCAATGAGCTCACTACCAACTGTACGGATGTGGATGAGTGTTTCTGTGAATGTTTGTACAAGTGGGTCCAGCTGTTTCCTCACATACCCTCCACATCGCTACTTACACACCAGTGCACACACAAACTACCATCCTTCCCAGTGGAGAAGAGCTTAACGGATATCCAAAGAGAAGCACCGTCGTCATTGTGCCAGGCAGTGAGGCCCAGACCTAGTGATGCAATCAGGAAGGAACACTTTGAAGCAACTGACGATCGCCACAGCTGAGTGAAGTCAAACTTCCCTGAAAATCCTGGTTGTACTGAAGTGACTTGGGAAACTTTCTGGGTCCAGAAAACCCAAAATCCAGCTTTTGAAAGAGCTACAAGGTGCTCTCATATCTATTTGGCATGTTGACCAGAGGATCTTTTCTCCACCATCGTCTTGCAGGACGCCGCCATCACACGTGTCACTGTCCCCAGACAGGGAACATACCAACAGATCTAATGATATCTTAACGAGGACGAGAGCAAAGCAGACAAAGGAAGGATTACACAACTGATTGTGGATCATGAAGCACGAGGAAATAAAGATCACTCAGATGTTGAAGAGAAACTCCTTTTTCTCAACTCATTTGTCTGATCATTTTAAACATTTTGAGAGACAAAAGAAGAACTTTCATCAAAAGGCTAAGATTCAATTAAAACATCATGAGGAAAAAGGCCTCTCCTTCACACTTACTCAACGTCACAACAATTTAATAACGTTGCAATCCCACTTGGATCTTCACCAGGTCAGGAAACCACACCCATATTTATATATCATGCACAATAATAATTAGGCAAACAAGCTCTTGATGACACACAATGACCAGCTGCATGAAGTGGGCATGATTGTCAGATTCAAGAAGTTTCAGACCCTGTTAGACGACTCGAGCCCTTTTGTATTCAAAGTGGGCATTTTTTTCTCTGACTTTGTAAACTTTGGAAAGGTTATTGATGTTTTGCAAAGATGCTCATGAAACCAGAATCCTCACAAACCCTTGGAATGTGTCTTCAAGTAACAACCTTGATATCCTGCTGGCATACCTACGTCATGCCTTTGGTAACCAAAGCAATCTTTAGAGGGCATCTGACCCAAGGTGCTGATGTCATGTCGGCTTCCATTCACGTCCACGTAATGATTTAAATTGGCATCACAGACATGTGATCTCACAGTTGGACCGATGTCAAACGCCACAGCCTTCTGGGACGGACATGCAGGCTCTCGTGTTACCAGCCAATTAGCCACCGATTTGTCGGCGAGGCAGGTAAATGCTGGGATCGCCCCCGGGGCCCACATTGCAGTGCCAGTTTAAATTATTATGATCAAACACAGTGAAATGGAGAGAGAGATGGAGACAGGAAAAGAGGAAAAAAAAAGGGGGGTGGAGATGGAGAGTGACCTCACTGGAGGCCTGTTGTTGAAATATTCATCTTCTAGCCTACGACGAGGGCAGCAAGAAAGAGACTGCTTTGATCCATTTTTCAGATGTACAAAGCGATACTGCCCCCCCCCCCCCCCCCCCCCCATGTGCTGTCTGTACAATGTCCTCATCCATCATCATCAGTTATTGGATAAAAGATGGTGGAAAGATGAATAGGAAACACAGCCTCACCATAGATTATCCCTACTTTCAAGCTAGAACAGAATGTAGTCGATGGACATGAAAAAGCAGAACAGTGAGAGGCTTTAAAGACAAGTGATTTGACTCGGTTTACAAGGTGCCTGATGGAGCAGACAGACCGGGCATTTCCGATTCGTTCTCCCACACATGCTTGCACATGCACACATGGTGAACTATAGATTCAGTTTTTCCAGGGTAACGCCGCATTGATGTCCCTTTCAAGTCCTCCCCTCTGCTTAACCAATCAGAAAGAAAATACATTTTAAAAAAATTAATGGAAGATTTATGGCTAGTTGGTGGGCGATGTGAGGTTTGACCGTATACTCTATACGGGGCAAACTGTGAAAATCATAGAAAATGAGATGCCATCAGAGGTCGGTCATCAACAGTGGACAATGCTGGATGGCTTTAACAGAGGAGTGTGCAAGGGGGAATTATCGGATGGTCTGATTAGCTGCTTCTGTCAGTAAAAATACACTTGATTTCTACTTATTATGTGATAATGAGCTTTTTTTTTAAACACAGTCTTATTCGACAAAATGTGACTTGAAGTTTTGAATTGACAAACGAGTAATTCATGCCAACATTTCTGTTGTTCCCTCCTCTCCTCTCTCTCACATCCAGCTGTTGCATCAATCCGTCTTCCTATACGGTTCACTAAGACCTCAAAGTTCATTTTCCCACTCTTTGTTTGGCATCCAGTTGGGGGCGACTGCCTCACGCCCTCTTCTGACCCCTCCTCCATTTCCCTCTCTCACCCACTTTCACTCGACCTCCATCCCTCATTCCTTCCATCAGTCTGTCCTCCGTTTCAATCATGCCTCCCCTCGTCTGTCTTTCATCCCCTTCGTCCTCCACCAGGTCCTCCTCCTCTCTCACACTCTGTCCACTCTCCTTCTTGATCGAGAGAAGGACAGTGCGGCGTCCTGGCAGCTCTCCACCCTCCCCGCCTGTGCGGAAAAATAAACAAGCGTCCACATGTTCCCAAGGAATTTTAATGACTTCCATAACTCTGACTTCTTTACCTGCCAAACCCCAAAAAGAAGTGAACTCTGGACCGGTCGCCCCTTAGCACCGCTGATGACGAGCTTCGTGAGCCTGAGCTGAGAAGTATCCTGAGCAGCTTTACAAGAGGCTGGAGGTAGAAAAATGGAAGTCCAATAATGGAAACATATTCATCATCGGGTAGCACTATGCCAAATCAACTCTAATGGCCAGATTATACACACGCACAACACGTTCAACCCTTTACATCAACCAGCTGCAGTGGCGTGTTGAGCAGCTACCAAAGCAGGAACAACTGCACCGTACTTGGAACCGGTCTCGGTCTTCAGCTGGGCTGGGGCATCGCACTACATTGATTGGCTCAACATTTGCGGTGCTAAACCTTTGGGCATCTCTAAGTCCTGTGTCAGGTAGTGAGGTCACTCCCCTGTTATTGTTCTCACTTTGAACTATTTTTTGATCTGTGCATCTTTACAGAGACATGATTGCTTGCGGGGGTCTCTATATAAACCAAACCTTGTGTGCTTTGGCTACAGACTTTTATTTTGAAGTGATTACAGTTGCGTAGACATGCAGCGGGCATCCTGACATGATAGTTCCTTGTTTGTCACTGTCAGAGGGGAAATCCTTGTCAGAGTGTGTTTTAATAGGGCCCTAACCCACAGACTGTCAGGTCAGAGTCCAGTGACCTGAGCTGAGAGAAGACATGAGGCTAAACCCTGTTGAGGGCCAAGTGAGGGCAATAAATCTGGAGAATTCAGATTGTCACACTCAATATGATGTAGGCCTATTTAAGAAACAGAGAAACAAAAGAACCAGAGTTCCTGCAGTTCAGAATAAATTGTCCGTCGTAGACTCTAGAGATCTAATTCCTGACTCCACTTTTAACATGATTTCCAATTAATTTGTAACAGAAGATCAGTTTTTTGAACTTTGCGAATCCTACAAATCACCACACCGCCTTATTCAACACGAGAGCTGCATTGCATCCGTGCATCTTCATGTGTACGGCCCTCTCTTCAACTTCATTAGCAGCACATTACGGAATCAGATTAGTGTTTTATTACAGATGTGTGAGCGGTGGGGAACACCCAGCCCACTGGCAGGACCGCTGTTTAGATTTCTGATCTCCGCCGTTGTGTTTTTCTTTCCTTCTCGACCCGGGGCCAGCTGCAGAGGAAATGACAATACGCAGGGAAAACAACAGAGATTAATAACACCTCCTCCCATCTACTCATGCTCTCAGCTCATTTTCCCCCCATCAAGTTACTGGTCCTTTTTCTATACATGTGGCTTGTTCAACCTCCAAACCCCGCTTCTCAATCTCCATTTGTGCTCGTTTCATCTCCAAGGTTGCGACCCCTGACCCATGAAATTGAGACGTCACTCCGTCTTGCAAAAAAACTCAGGAGGCTCCTACACTCGCAGACTCCGTTTCTCCCCCTCGTTGTACCCTGTCCTCTGTCATGCGTGAGGAATCTGGGCTGTGTTCTCAGACTTTAAGCCCACAATGACTAGCAGGCCTTGGAGACCGGACCCACAGAAACTCCCCCAGAGTTGTGATGTTAGAGGTTTATGGCTCAACACTGCCGAGAGATGCGTCTGTTCCTCTTTGTTTTAACTTAACGACTCAACGTGCATCTGAGTGGTAAAGCCCTATAATCCCATCTTTCCTTTAGTTGTCAGCGTGTGAGAAATGCAGGTACACACACTTTAAAACGGCAGATGACCACAAAGAGCAGATCGGGATGAGAAAATACAAACTGACGATCTCCTAGCTCTAATCCACTTTGTGTGACAAATGTCAGGAGACAGAAGGTAGGAAAGCAGAGTCACAAGTTCAACATTAACAGGATTCACAGAGACAGAAAGAGGATAAAGGTTAGAAGTGAAACATGAAAAAAAATCCCCTTTGAAGAGCACTTTCAATGATTTGATTCCCTCAGAAGCGGCTCAACAATCCATTCCTTTATGCTAAGCTCAGACAAACACTCTTTTTTTTTTAACTTAAGACCCACTTGTGATTGTTAAAAAAGGACCACCTTCCCAAAGGTATGTAAAAGCATAATGAGAAAAAGGAAATATGCTGTAATGAGCTTAACCCATCACTGCCTGCTGACATTATTACTGGTGATTGGTTGTCTCCCACGTCACTTCTCCCTTTAAAAACAAAACCATCCATTTTGTGTCATGTGAGGGAACGTTAGCCACTAAATGTGGTCAAACATGTTTGTCTCCACCTGATAATATGTTGCAGCTGGCTGATTGAAATGATACATTCTACTCTGATGTTCATGCTTGATGTGAATTCTTGGCATATTTTGATATATAAAAAAATGCAAATGAGGCCCTACTGTCTGGATATTCCAGCACTAAGGAGACTTTAATTATTGAAAAGACAGGCAGTGGTAAACACAAGCTCTGCTGTAGTAACCAGGGTTGGTTATAACATCAAACTACAGCTGGTTCCAGCATTGAAATCTTCGGCCTCTGATGCAATTCCCTTGATGGGAGGTGTGGGACGTCAAACTGGAATTCCTCCTCACTGAGCCCTGCTCACATATCCACTTCTGGACGGGAGAAAAACCCCATCCCGACTTCGTAAATGACTTCCAGGTTTTGGTTAAGAAGGAGGGAGGGGAGGATAGAAAAAAGAAAGGAAGAGAAAGGGATTTAAGGGGAAATTGGGAGGTTGTGTGCTCAGCCATACCCCACCCCCCCAGTCAATATTTGCCAGGACAGAAAAGCTTCCAACTGAACGATGAAGTCATTGTTTTTGAGACTTTAAAAATCAAGGTTGTGTGTTGTTTTGCAGCGTATCCCAGGGATGTCATGTGTTTGTGCTGGTTGGTTGGTGCGATTATCACTCGTGTGGAATGTGACGAGGATCGGACGAATAAAGCAACATCCGCCTTCAAGTATGCTCCACACTCCATGCCACACATCACATTATTCCTTTTCATTCCCTTTCATCAAACGGCTACAGGCTTCCCCTCTTCATTTCTTACAAAGCAGAATGTAGAACTTCAGAAGTGATTACTTGTACGGCATCGCAGGGAATTAGCAGTTATAGTAAAAATCAATGTTTAAACATTACAATAAAAAAATCTCATCAAACACAATTCAAACCTTTTTTTCTTCACTTCCCACAGCCACCAAAACACCAAGAATGGCTTCAGTTGGTTGCGGAGTGGTTTCTTCCTCGACTAGCTTGAGTCTACTTTTCAACCAACGGCAATAAGGGACCAGTGTTAGTTTAATGCAAAACATTTTTAAAAAAAAAACCTGAAATTCACCCCGACGAACAGCTGATCTGGTGTAAGGCAACACCTGCAGATAAAATATTTGCAAGCCGGAAAGCATAAGCTCAAAAGTAAACGATGCCCTCAACTGTGTGTGAGAAATGTCCTGTTACATCGTGTCCCCGAGGTCTGAGTCATCTTGTGGTTTTAGTGGATATTGGCCAATATCTGGTGGAAACTTTTACTCACAGTGTCTCGCAGGATTCAGTTACTGATCAAACGAGCATACGTCACTTCTTTAATTTGCACATCAAATGTATTTAAAAACGCAAAAAAAGAGCCATTACTTGATCCTCAGTAGGCAGACTGTCAGAGGAACATTCTCCAGGTCAGGAATTCACCAAACACCTGCAGTAAGTCCAACAGGTGCAGGTAGAGTCTCTCCTCTTGCTCTACAAATAACAGCCCATACAACTTCAACGTGGTATTGGTTTCACCTTACAAGCCTCGACACATTGCCCGACTGGGGTCAAAAAGGTTCTAACCACCGCTTCAGCCATTTAACTGATAATATCACCCGGAACATAAAGGATGGAGTGAACTTTACACTACTCACTAGACTCGGACGCTAACTGCAGCAAGATCCACACCGCATCAATCCTCAATTTTTGGAGTCGTTTCTAAGAATGTGATTAAGTAACATCGCTGTTGGAGGTGAGTCAACCAGCCTATGTCAACAAAACACCAAAAGGGTTTCATCAGCCAGAATGTGACAGCAGTTTGTGTGCACTTCTATACAAATAATTAAGCAATCATTTAAAACACACAAATAAACACAAGTACGTACGTACAAATGACATACACACACTGTGGTCGGGGATGACTTTCTTGAAAGCAAAATTAAACGCAGCTGACTTGGACAGCTGGAACCCATGCTGTATGACATAATCGCAGGACGGCTTGCCAAGCTATTTAACACACACACACACACACACACACACACACACACACACACACACACACACACACTTCATAAACCAGTGATTTATAACACAAGTTAGAAAGAAGAGTAACACCCATTTCTTGGACGATAAGACACCCCCTTTCCTGTCTCTTTGTAACACACACACACACACACACACACACACACACACACACACACACACACACACACACACACACACACACACACACACACACACACACACACACACACACACACACACACACACACACACACACACACACACACACACACACACACACACACACACACACACACACACACACACACCCTATCATCTGACCTAAAGTGGAAACACAAGGAGAGGAACTGGGGAGGTGCTCGGGTCACTGATGTTGATTGAGACACCGGGACCATACTTCATCTCTTCGGCCTCAGCGTGGAGGAAACGTAACCTCTTTTGCCTACTTTAAAAGCGTTATCGAACTACACATCTGACGCTGAAGTACAATAACTCACATGTAACGCTGGGAAATCAGTCTTAATTTAACACGAAGATGTATCGTTAAAACCATGACCCCAAGAGCAGACATGTGGTGTTGAATTCGGATGAATGCATATTTGCCTGGGGAGAGGAAATCAAGGCCAGCAGGACCGCAAATCATTCGGCCTGAGGCAGCAATATTTTCTTCAAGGGCCCCGGCGCACAAAGTCATGAAACAATGAGACAGTCTCAGAGAATGGCCAAAAGATGAAGACCAAACAAAGCCTGTTGCAACGGTCTTGTTTTATTACTTCTCTGCAAAAGAACTCTGGACAAATATTTGATTTGACGATGCAGGATTCGCCAGAGGACTGAGGTCATCGCCATGGCAGCAAGCGCCATGGAAGCAGGATGTGTATGCAGATCAGACCTCTCCTCTACAGAGTTGAATCTCAAAGCAGAATATACGACACCTCGGTAAAACCGCTGCGAAGCTTGAGACTATCAGCAGATGGAATTCCACTGAAACAAGCCTTTATCTAGTGTTTTGAGAATGATGAAGAAGTGTGACTATAATCAACTTTTTTTTTGGCATTATACTATTCCATGGGGGGGGGGGGGGGGGGGGATTTCTCTTTAAGAAGAAACTGAAAAAAGGAACACTTGAAGCTTGGAATGCAAATACTTGATCATGCAAAAAAAAAATAAAAAATATGTTCGAAGCAAGTTCAGGGGCTGGTAAACAGATAACAACGAGAGCAAAGAGCAACCAAAACCACAGATTTTACCATCACTCAGTCAGCTATCAGCCTATGAAAGGGGGCCTTTCATAGGAATACCCAGAAAATAACAGCCACAAATAGAAACAAGCAGCTCTATAGAGGTCCTTATCACAGGCCTGCCAATGGGAAACAGACACCTATGAAAAGACAAGAGAATGACTAGAGCACTTGACTGGATCACGCCGCCCTTCCTTCTGGGGGTAAAGAGCAGTTTCAGAGTCACAAAACAAGAAGAAAAAACTGTAGCAACGAAAGCAAACAGTAAGTTAGAATAAGTCGCCTACAGGCAATAGCTCTCTTATCAGTGGGCCAGAGGCATAAAGCCCAGCCCCCTCTATAAACTACCAGCACATGAACCTAACCCCCCCGCCATCACCACACTGAGCATGCTGACACTTGAGAGGGCGGCACCTCTCTTCTGCACACAGAGAGCCATCGCGGGGCCCATTCACAGCTCCTGGCTCTATTCTTCTCCAAACTAAAAGCGACGTGAAAGGAGGGAAGAGGCCCTCTACTATTTCATTTAGCATGAAGCAACCAAGGCAGGAAGTTTTTTTTCTGTTCTCTTCCCCACTTTGATGTTTCTCACGTAGCCTGAAACTTGTCGTGCATGAGATACCGAGAAACATAAATAAAATAAATAATGATAATCATGAATGAGTTCATCACAGATTGCTGCTGTTATCCTTGGCACCGTCGGCTCTAGGAAATGTCACAACTGCACAGACGCAACAAGAGTAGACAGCAATGAGACAGCAGCCTTGATGGTGGAGAACACAGCATCCATTATATCACCGAACACACACACACACACACACACACACACACACACACACACAGAGGAGACAAACACCGAGCAACAATCGAGCTAGCGTCGTCGAGAAGTCGCACCACAAACCTCCTGGAAAGCCGGTCAGAGTTGAGCTGCTGCGTCTGAGTTGTGATCCACCTGCACTGCAGCGAGTCCTCTGTCTGTGCTGCTGCTGCTGCTTCTCTCTCTCTCTCTCTCTGCTGCCCTCTTTCCCTCACGCTCCTCCCATCTCCCCTTTTTTCTCCGCCTTTAGTGCCCTTCCTTCCCCGCTGAAGCAGGAGCCGCTCTGCTAAACCTGCCACACTGATAGAAAGCACAACTTATCTGCTGCATAAGCTGCAGACGACGAGCCAGTGTGCAGAGGGTGGTGATAGCGGTGGGGGGTAGAAGGGGAGAGACGATGGGGGGAGGCGATGGGGGGAGGGTCAAAACCGATTGAAATTCACACACACACACACACACACACACACACACAAACACGCAGGAGTGAGATGACCGGGTCCTTCACCCTCATGCTGCTTCAGTGATCATTTGTGGAAAAGACAAATGATCAAAACTGGAAAGTCTTAATGGATGTATTCTTATTATTTATCATTATTCCCTCTTACCTTCCCTAAAACTTCTTATCGACCCCTCCTTTCTCTCGACATCAAACGGAATTTAAAATCCTTCTTTTCCATCATTGTTGCTCCATTTTCCAAAGTCTTTGGCGAGACAAAAAGAAAGAAATGCCAGTTTCTTTCAGCAAGGTCTGACAAGGGAGCCTTCCCCTTACTTTCCCTCCACTAAAAGAGTCCCTCCCTCTCCATTATTCCTCCAAAATACATCCAGCACTTTCCCTGATAGCAGCTTAACAACCTCCTCATGTGAGGAATCTCACCTCCACACAAAAGAGTTTGGAGGACAATTTGACCGAATCAGGTCAGGGAAAAAAGCAGAGAGGTGCTGGTATTTAGAAATTGGGGAATTCACATACACATTGGCTATTTTGTGAGCTGTTGTTTATTTGTGCTTTTTAGAGTTTCAGAAAATACAGACAAGCCAAACTCCCTCCATCGTCCTTCAAAAGGAATAGTTCAACATGTTGGAAAATGTGCATATTCACCATCTTGCTGTGAGTGAGAGGAGAAGGTTGATGCCACTTTCATGCCCTGAAGCTAAAACTGAAGGTGGCAGTTAGCTTCACAGCATAAAGAGGGAAATAACTCATTTGTAGTCAGCCACATAATAGCGCTGTTCAAATACTCAAATATAAATTTTGGCTTCCTATCATTATCAAAGTCAATACAATCGTGATTTGCATATTGACAAAATTAAACAATTTTTGCATTAATCAAGCAGCCCTGCTCCATAATAATCTTATCTTTGAACAGAGCCAGACCGTTGCCCACGTTTCCAGTTTTTTTTTCTTTTTTTTTCTGGAAATGAAAATTTCATATTTTTCTCATCTGGATTCTCATATTTCCCCAAATTGCCAAACTATTCCATTACAAGCTCAGAAATTGTTGGTGGACACTGTCGGGACTATATTTAAGAGGAAACAGATTATTAATATGTTTTAGAGTCATGTTGTTGTGGTTAGGTTGTGGTTAACTGAGGTGATAAAAAGAGACGGGGAATGACATTAAGGCCCCGTCCACACGAAGCAAAACAAACTTTTTTTTCTCCGTTTTGCCTTGGTGTCGTTTCAAGAAAATCTGCGTCCAGACGAATCCACTGAAAACGACTCAGTAGTACATATTCCAGGCCTGTATGTGGCGCTGTTTCTGCTAAAAAAAAATGCCAAATAAGAGACGGAGCGTGACCGGATATTTGCCGTTGCTATGGCAACATGTGAGAGTTACGGCTAAATATCCACCCAACCACCCGATCAATAAACACCCATGAGATGACAATTTGGCCCGTATAAATAAAACCAACAATAAGCATCAACAGCCGTCACCCTAAGGACCTTGGCGAGGCATTGTCACACGTTGGGATGGATTAATTCGACAAATAAATGCCTACATTCATGGGAAGTTAGCTAGCGGTTGTTTGTTAGCATCGTAATAAAGTAGCATATCTGCGACTTTTTCCCCGGAATATCGCCCCCCTCTCTCGGCTCCGTTTTTTTTTCATACAGTGGCCCTGATACGCCGTCGTACAGACGAGCAGTATATCTGCTACGAGCACGGAGGCCGCCGTTATTGTTGTTGTTACGAGACGTCGCGGGGGAAGAAGTCAGGCTCGAGGGTCGAGGGGCGGGCCGATGACGTCAGCGTATTCGTTTTCGCCGTCTACACGAAAACGAACACGAAACGGAGGGGTGCCGTTTTTTCTTTTCCACCCTGAGAGCTGGTTTCAAAAAAGTGCGTTTTCAGGCCGCGAAAACGCCGGATTCGTCTGGACGGAAGGGCGAAACGCACAAGACTTCTGCGTTTACGCACTGAGAACGTTTTCGTGTGGACAGGCCCTAAATTAGCATGTGAAAAGCTCACTCGCTGACTTCACGCAGTCCGTGCAAAGTTTAACTGGGGAGGCATCTTCACCTTCCTTCCCTCCATGTCACTCAAAACCAAGCACACAGGCTTCTAAGGACATCATTTCATTAGTGGGTTTTAAAGTGATCGTGGGAGGATTGATATAGATAATAATCATTTTCCAGAAATCCATTTCGAAGAACTTAAATGAGCTTCGGCCGAATTCAACGTCCCTCATGTAAAGAAAAACGGTTGGTGTGTAATTTATGGTCAGTTAGAGCAACAAACAAATCGCAAAGGAATTTTTAATTGCTGCTTCCTCGAAAAAAAAATACTTCCGTTTGGAGGGTAAAAGCTTGGCTTTCCTGCTTTAAAAAGAGGCAGACAATAATTATGGGAAGTAAAAATACATATAGGGCAAGAGAAGCAAGTGAGCCAGCTGAGCCTCAATCAATCACGATCAATTATTCAAGATGGGAGAGAGGGATTATGGGGAGACACTCCGGCCAAGCTACTGTATAGCCAGCTGTCAATCTCTAAGTGGCAGGGATTCCCTGCTTACTCCGCCTGTCTGTGCGGCGAGTGTGGTTTTGTGTTTGTCAAACTGCATCTAGGACGGGAGGATCAATCCCTCGCCAAGCCTGAAAGTCGTGAATCTCCCACACTGGAAACTATGTCGCTGCGGTGTGTTGAAGCTGCACTGGAACAAGCGGCATCCCCAGTTTTGTCGGGACAGCTAACCGCTCCTGTTTGCAGGAAAAATAAAATCTCAAACCTGCGTCGCCCTGCACCGTCATACGACTTTATAAGTTATTGATGGTCAGATGCTTCGTATAAAAACACCTCACACATGCATTTATTAAACAGGATGTGAAACCACGAGACCCAGCACCGCATCCACTCTCCCAGACTGTGCATACCTGTCCCAGAATAAACCTCACACTCTGGCCTCCCGCTGGATGCCTGGTCTAACATTAGCACTTATTTGAGTGAAGTGTGCGGGGGAGAGAGAGACAGTCTCCACGGGTTAAAAAGGGATGCACTAGTCTAGATTATTTATGAGCAGGATTGCTGGTTGTAACTTTCGACAATACCTCCTTTAAGGAGGAAGATGGAGCGGAGCAGCGCCCCTTTGCAGAGGATGTATGCCACTTTAGACGGTAATAAGCACTCATAGATGGGTAATTGTATGGCTGAAGCCGAGCAGGATGAGCTCTAAAGTCAGCATAAAGTTGTACATCTATGCTGGTGGGTAATTCTGTGTGTGTACATATGATCTGTGCATACCATGAGATGCATAAATCATCCAATCGTTGAGTGCTCGTCTGTCGTTATCCTTCCATTATAACGTCACTCAACCCAGCCATGCAGACTCAACAACCACAGCAAAGCGTGTTAACATGTATGAGTGCGATCCTGCTGCTGGATCTCACCGACACAACCTGCTGCTGAAGTTACATCAGCTATTGTATGATCAGCAAGAAAACTGACAGGCAAACATTTCATTTCCACAGTTTTGCTATTGGACATTTTCATGTTGACATTGCATCACTTCTAATTTGCATTGTTGGAGTTCTTTTTCAAGAATTGTGCACATTGCGCGTGTGTTGTATTTACGCAAAATCCAGTTCAAGTTAAGAGCCAGCAGCGGTAGAGAAAGTCCTGCACACAGAACTGCAGCATCGACAAGAATAAAACAATACAACAGTTGTCTTGTATTTGTCAGAATGTTTTCTTCTGAAAAAAGTTCAAAACATGCCTGGAACCAGATAGAGGCTAAAAAAACAAACTCCCACTCTGCATACAAAGTGAATAAACCCTCCCCGCCCACCGCAAACACGAGGGGATAGCAGAGCAGCGTAACTGCTGACGCAAGCTGAAATCCCCTGGGAAACCCAGAGGAGGTGAGGATTCACCTGCAGTGGCCTACTGGCCTGCATCCAGCGCTGGAAATATAGTATGTGACGTTAATGCAGGAAGATTGTTTGTTTCGAAATATGAGCCATAAGTTGTCTGACTCGCCATGTGTATCTGACTGTATGTTTATATCATTTATCAAACTCTCTAAACCCTATAATGTTTCTTATATCACAGCTCTACACGTTGACAATATATGACACATAAATACGTGTGTATATGTCATTCTTTGTAACAACTAAAGCATGCAGCTTTATTAATCACCTAGATTTATTTTTCACAGAATTGGGTGGACTCTAGTCCCGAGGCGACCTCCCCTCACAGCGTGGGGTGTTCAGACCTTTGCCCTGTTTGCAATGGAAGCAGGCGTTCTCTCTAATTCCCCATGTTGAATGTAACACCGTGTGACGGAGGTAAACACGGCGTTTCAGTTAATAAGTCTACGTCGTGTGATACGAGGTCAGGAGGAGCTCATTATGGTGAAAACCCACACAGGGACTTTCTGACAGCTAGAACATGTTTGTCTTTACAGATCATAGTTATTTCTGTAACTTGGATTAAAGCACTGCATATTAAACTGAGCAGTTGCAAAGAAAGAAACACAATAATGATGTCAGATTTAGCATAAAAGCACAAAGTGATCTAGTTACAACGGGCCAAAAGTAATCTCCCAGTGTGATCCAGAGGGAGCAGTTAAGACACGGAGAATATCTCACACATATCCGGGGGGGGGGGTGGGGGGGTTGGTGCGAGAGCCCCTTGTTGACAGGAGGCCCGGCTGTAAGTCTGCCCGACTCCAGAGGAGACAGCGAGGGAAAGACCCGGCCAAACACAGCTCGCTGCCAAGCATCGTTACTTACAACACCCACTCCACTCCACGGCACATTTCCACCGCCAGTTGCCAGATTCAGTAATCATGGTATTAGATACAAAATTAAATCTAATATAAATCTCCCCTGCAGAGCATGTGAAGATAATTTGGGACGAGCTATTGGAAAGAGAAGGGTTTGGATATTTGCAGTACTCTTTTGAGAACAAAATGACCGAAGAGTGTAACTATTTTTGAATCGCTGTGAATAATTATGTGTCCTGGCCGCTGTCGCCCTTAACAAGCACTCCCCGATTGCAGCTAACAAAATAAATCAGAATGATGCTTTGACGTTGGACTTGTTATGATAATAGATCATTAATCTCTCTATGATATATATGGACCTACTCACAAAGACGACAATTTATTTTTCATTACCTGCTGCAGGTGTGTAAGCACTTGGGCCAATCAGGAACAAGCTTTGTCATCCCTCCAACCTTCTTTTACCGCCAACACAAGGCCTGCAAAACACTTCCAGACAAACTAGTGCAGAGGCACGAAGAAGTGAATGCATATACTGTGTTTTATGTGAGATCTAAGGCAGTGCTTGCCCCATTATAAGTTAAAGTGCTACCAAAACTCCAGTTAGGTCAATGAAGCAGCACCACATCGTACCCACACTACTAATGCATGTATAGGATCTACACTGATAACGCTTCTGCCCACAAAGCACTTGGGCGACTCATCTAACGTGATAAAAAAGCTAAATGAATTGGGGATTGTCAGGCTCAACCCACACAACTATTCTGCTTGGACTCTTCCTTGAAGACTGACCTGCACACTGTCAGGTCATGTCAGACTTCAGAGCTGCTGAGCTGTAGCACTCCCATCTCCCCGTCCTCCCTTCCCTGCAAGTCCATTTTCTCCTCTGGTGTCATGAGGAGGCTCTAATGAATCAGCCTATTGAGCCGGGCAGAACTGTGCACAGACTCTGACACTGCCAAAGTGTGAGTGTGTGTGTGTGTGTGTGTGTGTGTGTGTGTGTGTGTGTGTGTGTGTGTGTGTGTGTGTGTGTGTGTGTGTGTTGCAGTCCAACTTTTTCTCAGCCTCCCCGAACACAAAGCGGTCATTTGTGGCCCATCAGCACTACAAAAGCCCCACAGGCCACCAGAGCTGAAAGTGAATGTGTGCATCTTTGACCATGTGTCGTAATACACTTTTCAGTCCCATATGCATTTCACCCGGATGCGCCTAATCATTACAAGACACCTCGTGTGGGCCAGGACCAGTCAAACGCAAACACAACCCCCGAACCCCATGCACACAGACAGGCGGCCATAAATCTGAAGATCTACGGATGCTGCTGCAACAAAACCAGAACTACAAGCAACCCCCCTATCAAATATGGCTGTAAAATACTAAACAGTGCACACGGAACCAAACTCCTCCTAGGTCTGCTGGACTGATGAATCACAGAGGAGACAGCTGTTTTTTATCAGGGAAACACCCACTCCGATTATAATTAAAACCGCTCGCCACTACAAATCATCGGGTGTCAGTCCTCGGAAGATTCATATCAATGCACGCGGTTATCACAAATCCATGCGATACCTCAATAAATTTGACACAAGGGACAAGATTATCAAGAATTAACTCGTAACAAGCTGTTATGCTGGAGGGTTGAACATCATTATGCCATTATCCTTGTCAGATGTGTCCAGCCTTTCCGGATTTACACCAAAGACTGTCTGTGAACATCCGAGAGCTGCACGACTTCTATTGTTTCCACCCTCTATGAAGCCCATCACTTTGGCTGCAGTCTTCTTATGTTTCTGTATTACGGCCTGTACCCAAAGGTTAAAACTGAACAGAATTCAAAACCTGCTTTGTGCTGAGATTCCCTCCAGTACTCCCTAAAATGATGCCGGCTTAGCACGAGCGTTGTCTTAGAGGCAAAGACTCGTCTGACTCCAGAAGAAGAGACTGTATACATACAGATCCTCAGCTGCACGCATCTTTAAAAGAAGTGCAGCTCTGGATGTGTCTGTGTGTGTGTGCAACTGCAGCTTGTATTGGCTTCAAAATCATAAAAAGGTCAGTATGTACTGCATGTATTCAAGCAATATTTCTGTGTTTTCACTTCCAGCAGTCAGGATCAGTGCCGACTATATTATCTCAGGTTATCTAAGGTTCCAGAGCTGATCAACATCACCAAGCATACAAGCCTGGAGGTTTGAAACCTGCTCCCGTCACTTTCTCGCTGCTACTGTTGCCTCTAAATGCCCCAAAGCTTCTGTAGAAACAGTATAATAAATAAAATAAATGATAGAGTAGAAGGGAAACAGGAACCAGTCAAACAGAATATCTGGAACTAAAGGCATCATCGACACCCCAATGTTTGCCTTCAATAGATGTGTTTATTTGAAACTGCTTAATTAACTATTTATATCATACATCCTTTATGCCTACTGAATCATTTTCATCCCACTTCATTAGAAACTAAATCGTTTTAATCCAAACTTGGACGGTGTTTGTCTGAGGACCCAAGGAAGCACAAAAGTGAGCTCTCGCGATCTAGGGGACATATTTATTAGTGCCGCGCTACGTACACACTGAGTAGTGTCTTGTGAGGGGACCCCTAATATTGCGTTACTCCACTGAACGGCATGCTGGGTACAGCCAGCTCTCCGTTGCTCATACATTACTGGACAGACAAAGAAATACAGACCAGAGAGCTTCGTACTTAGCAGGTGTAGCTAAAAGAAAGTGACACAAACCTGCCTCTGCGATGCCTTCAAATGAATGACAGGCTTAATTCAGCTCAAGGGTATGTAGTATTTCTACACTATGAAAGCTATGATATATAATTATGAAGCTAATTAAGGGATGGCATCAACAGCTGTGCCGTTTCTATTGTGGTGTCTTTCATTAAAGGAGAGTAAGGAGCTCAGCCAGACGGCTTAGCTGTCGTGTGCACTGTAAATGGCAAATGTGTCTGAACCACAAAGCCGTCAGCTCCGGTGGGAATGCTGTGGTGGAGTCATTGTTCATAATAACGCTGAATCAATCCAACATTACAGTCATTTCTAAAATCTGAACAAACTCAGCGGGTCAATTTAATAAATGTTGATGCCGATACATATAAACGGTGGATTAGAGCACGTAGATGCATGACTATGTGTAGGTGCTTAATGAAGCTAATGAGGAAATGTTTAGAAATCTTCATATTACTTAAAAAAACATCAGATTCCTGCAGATTCGTCTCCAGAATCTCACTATTATAATTAAAACATGCATGGCCTGCTTAAAAAATGGTCAAATTCCCCTCAAAATATCACAGAAAATCCACCAAAACAAACTCACATTAATGCCGCGCTTGAAGTACAAATAAAGTGTCTCTCATTCTCGCTCTTTCCATCAGCTGCTGGCAAAATAAAGGAGAGTCCGAATGGTTTGACAGCCTCAGAAACAAATACTGGGGGAAACAATAAATGACTTGACTCAATGAGCAAGCCATGCGACAAACGAGACCCTGGTTGGTTTTCCTGACCTCAAGTGGGCGAGAGAGAGAGGGAGAGAGAGAGAGAGAGAGATCACTATTTCCTTAACAGGATAAAATGTCTGGCCAGAAGCAGTTTGTAAGCTTACCACTGACCAGAGCTGGACCATTTATCCAAGGCTCTCCAAAAAGAGTTCACTATAATTCTCCATTTACCTTCTGTGTCCTCGGGAAAGCCAAAGATGAGGGCGGAGGCGTTTGGGCGTAAGACCAGAACTTCAGTTAACACTATATTTTTCATATTTTTTTGCTTCCCCCCCATTTTATTTCCCATCCACTCTTGAGTTTTATGCGCAAGATAATACACGAGACGGTGCTCTGCCGTTAATGAACGCAACAGGTGTTTCAAAAGCTGGAGCAGTGGTTGAAATGGTGCAGAAAGTCTTACCTCTCGAGGGACTGCTGGAGCAAACACAGTCTCGCCAACTAGGACAGAAACAGACACAAACACATTATTACTCTCTGCATACGAGTCTTCTGGGGTTTTTTACGGCTCTCTTCTATGTCTGTGCACTCTGAGCCATATAGTGTGTCTGTGGTGAAGAGATCTGTCACAACTACAGGCAGACACATCCATGTGCTTTAAATATTATTTGGTCTCTTTTTTTTTTAAGGTCTGGGTGCAAAAATAAAAATTAGCCAGGAATGAGTGAAATATAAACCTGTAATTAAAAGGAAGACGGCTCCCACAATAAAGCCTGATGCCTTTTCATTATCCCTGCAAACTATGCTTGCTCTGTAATTCAGCCTATGTGACATACTCACAAAGCCAAATCAAAAGGATGATCTTCAATTAGCGAACACCTGTAATATGTCTTTTCCATCATGGGGACAGATATGGATTCATGTTACATCCCCTGTCTGGGGGTTAGGGGTCTGAGGGAGGGGTCCAAATCACAAAACAGCCGCCCCCATTTTCACCACTGAGATGAATGAACAATGAACACAGCCTAAAGTCCCAGATCAGGTATCAGCAAGTACACAAGTCTCTGCACCGTTCCGATATGTCATCATATGTCACTTGCTACACAATCCATGCATCCTGCCTCCTCGCTACTGCACATGTGCAAACTGGTTTTACAGAACTGTGGTTGAACACTCGTGCATGGTATTTTTTTTTCCCCCAGACGAAGCTACATTGTGAAGCTAACTATTTATTAAGGCACTCGGAATTGGATGATATAGGATTTTATCGTGAAAAAAAAACCCACTCACAATGCATTTATTAAGTTATGGTGAATTTCCATTATTGGGATTATTGTTATATAAGTAACTTGAAAAAGCTAAATTGAAAAATAGGCCTCAATGTGCGTCTTCTCAGTCTCGGTGGTCAGCAGTTTCCGCTGTGGAGAGTGGCGGTGCCTCCGTACTGTGCTGGTTAACTGGTGTACTGGAGTACACGGAGCAGCAGGCGGCCTCAGGGACTCGGCTTGTGCCCTTGATAGTCATCCAATGTCATCTGTACAAACACCAACTGTGTCAACACCCAGGAGCACGACCCGCCATAGGAGAACGCCGGAGCTATTGATAGCATGTGAGGCGTGTTATTGCCCAGGGTGCATTCCATTATAATGATAATTGGCCAGTAGGAATGTGGGATGGGTCCAAAACAACACATTAAACAATATTCCAAAGACATATGGAAAATTATATCTTAAATGAGGAAGTTATTGAATGAAAATACTGAACTCAAATTATGTTGTATTTCGCAGAACGGTCGAAAGTATGTAACTGGAAGTGTCGGCTGCACCTGGGAGCTGTGCGAGAGGTTGCAGAGCATTTATATGTGAAAGGTCCCAGATGGCCGAGCGGTTGTGGAAAGTAGCACACGTTCTTGTCCAGGTTGGCTGAACCAGCAGGAACCAAAACCACCTGCTGAAGCTGGTGCTTTCCGTGTTAGTGGAGCTGGAAGAACTTAATTTTCCTTCAGGTGTGGAATGACAATGAGGATTGGAGAAGCACGAGGCCCGCTGACAGCAAGTACGGTCTGTTCCATCGCTCGGGTCATTTTTTTTCTACATTATTTTTGCTGCTATATATGAAAGGAAAAACTCACGTGGTTCTCATTTTCCATGTTCAATCTTTCTCATGCATTACAAACAGCTACAAACAAACCTCATCTCACATCAGAACTGTTCCGAAATGAACTGATTCACATTTGTATGGTCTCTGAATGACGAGGAATTAGAATTAGAACTAATAGAATGTTTCTCCAGTAAATCAACAACATGATAAGACACAATTTGACGGGAAAAAACACAGAATTTAGAGTATTTAACAGTATTTAGGGGAAAATAATATGGAATCTGGAAAAAATTCAAACTGATTTCATAGGACCCTAGTAAATTACCTACAGTCTTGGTCAGCCTGACACAGTTTCATAATGCACTGAATATATTTTTACACTTCCCAAAGGGTGTGTGGGCTGCCTGGGGATTCAACCTAGTGGGTCAGAGTCTCCTTGCTGTGGGAGGATCCTCTCTCTGCTGGCTTGTGCATTTCCTCAGTATGTGCTGCAACTTCACAGCACTTAGAATGTAGCCTACGTTGCAGGAAAAAAAGAATATTGCAATGCCAATGTTTTCCAATATTGTGCAGCCGTGATAAAACAGACCAACCAATTAGAGTGACTAGTGGTGCATCAGGGACATGACCCCTCACCATCTTCCCACTGAGCACCACGACCATTAATTCTTAATTATTTGCAACCTTTGACACATTTATAGTGAACTAAAATGTAAGCACCTGCTCCCAATGGACACATTTTACGAAATACACTTGAAAAATGTACTAAAGTACAAAATGTACTCCCCCACCATCCACACATCAACCACCACTTTAAAGTAGATATGTTCTCTCATCCTTAGTGTTTATTTCACACTAACCATTAAACCACTGAGAACACACCGTGTTGTCGCAGCCTGGACATTGGCCTCACAACCGGCTTCAAGCCGCACAGTCAGCAGCGTTAATAACCTGTGCCGGTGCAAGTTGAACAACGCTTCACATCATGAACTAAGCCGGGCCCTGCATGACATACTAATTATTTTATCTTTGGGCGAGATGCAGAGAGACAAGAAAAACCAGCACAGTTATATAACATCCTTTTCTGCTGACCGCTGTGGTGGCCTCAGTGATTTGTCAGATGTGACTGTCCAGTAACACAGCATGGCCCTTCAGCCTAATTATATAAAATCCAGACAAATTAAAATTATTGTTTTATTGCGTTAGCCATGTTTAATAAGTGGCTTGAAATGTGATCTCAGCTTTAAAAAGCATGTTATAAAGAAAAAAAAGAGATGAGAATGGACTTGCTTTTCATTTTGTTAGTTTTGCCACAATTACACAACAATCCCAACATCTGATGAATCTGATGTGATCTGATTTGGAGAGACAACGGGAGTCCCGTCTCTTTCTGATGGCAGTTCATGGTGGTTTCAGACTTAATTCGGAGGTACAGGGGGAATTAAATGTGAGCCTTTGACTGCTACTGCGCTCACTTGTGTGACTTTGAAATGTAATGAGGATAAGCAAGTGAGATGGGGAAGCAGACAGAGAGAGGCTGAGCACAGCAGAGGTCAAGTTCTGAACTGACTGGCAAACTATTTTATTGAGCCTACAGCAAAAGCAGGTGCATGCTAGAATGTGTTTATATCAGTGGCAGAACAGATAAGGTCATCTGTCAGTCTTGCGTTTATTCAGAGGGAAACTAGGCAGATGATATTTTGTAAAATGCCATTCAGGTGTGAAAATCAACCCATTTATCAAAGTAATCACACATGGAAATGACAGTATCCTCCCAAGATAGCGAAATGAGGCCAAATCTGCAGCAAACAATTTAATTGCTGCCCCAGCTAGCAGGACGGAAGTCAGATCTAGGGTTTATGCTTCTTACATGACGAGTGACTTATTTCTAATTAACTTATGAGCACATCAACACAGGACTTAAAGTGGTGCTTTTAGGTGATTCTCAGTTTTTTATAATCTGTCAATTAAATCAACGTATTTATTACTTGGTCAAATCATTCTCCAAGTCAATCGGTTTGAATATCAGCAAATAGTAATCATTTAACATCGGATTCACTCAAAAATTATCTCTTCCAGGGCTGAGACTTCCTGATCTCGGCCACTTATTTATATTCAAACGTAGCTATGAATTGGATGTAACCTTGCTGCCTTGCTAAAGAGCAGATGGCAAAAAAAGAAAGCAGCATTTCCACCTGGTAGCAGCAGTTTTTCAGATGGTGTGAATTAGTGCTGCTGTTCACTCCAAAAGCCCCCTAATCTGACTACTGTTGACTCTGCTTTATAGGGCTGGGTGTGTGTGTGTGTGTGTGTGTGTGTGTGTGTGTGTGTGTGTGTGTGTGTGTGTGTGTGTGTCGCACACACCTGATGCTACTGTGCCCATACTCACGTCTACTTTTTGTCATATCATTTTTATTGCGCACTTCTCACTCCGTTCTGCTCTCTCCATATATCAGGTTCTCTGGGAAATTCAAATTCATGCGCTGCAGCGCCAGCGTTTTTGCTCTTCTCCTCATAAGCCATATGGACATAAAACAATGTGAAGAGCATCTGGACAAGCCGACGCACGTCACACACGGAGAGGAGGAGAGGGGGAGTCAGACTGAGGGTACTGTAATTTATCAATACAATGTTAACATCCTCGTTTTAAAATAATAAGTGAGCTGTTCTTTTATTCATGAAGAAATATTATTGCTGAAACACAATTTTAATGTTTTGCCGTGTCTGCTGTTTTGTTTTGCAAAATATGAATTCACAAACATTTCCAGAAGAATTAAATCAGACACAAAGCCACTTTCCAGATATATTTCCACTGTATATCAGTCAGACATACTAAATGTACAGCTTTGGAGAGTTTTGTCTTGCAGATGGAAAATGCCAGCCCAACATATTTAATGTTAAAAGAAGGTAGGAGGTAAAGTGTAAATATGGAAAATGTAGAAACCTTAAATAATAAAAACATATAGTTTCCTGAGCTCAATAGTCAACCGAGCGTTGGCAAGTACTGAATTTGAAGTAGCAGATATAAAAACCATGTAGGCTTACTCATATACTGATGATGTGAAAGGAGTCCATCGCATAATTCTAGGGTTTCTGGTGTTTAAAAAAAATTATAATTTGGTTGGAAATACAGTATATACACACTCAAAAATATAGATCCTCGAGTCCAGCAGGAACCTGTCCTTCCTAAATGAAAATCCAATTTGGATGAGCAGAGAAACAATTTGTTTGGAGGAAAACCTCCCCACCACCACGGTGCAGATCACTGGAGTCATGCAGAAACACAATACTTGAACCAAAGGGTCACTTAAGATAAAACTATGACTGCATCATGATTATCCAGTCCATTTATTTACATTCACAATCATTCAGCAGTTCTGTGTACGAGGAAAATGTTTCATATTCCGGTGGGATGACGCAATCTCGTTCTCTCCCCCTGAGGTCGATCAGTGCTGGCAGCCCGCCGCCCTCTACAAAGCCTGTCTGAGGACGCCACCCAGACAGCTGTATTAACAGGAAGAAAGCCTCGCTGAAGGATGAGTTCAGGCAGAGTACGTGACATGACTGGTCTGGAAACAGCCCCATTAAACACTCACTTTTGTTTTATTAATCATAACAACTTGAAAATGCGATACGCTATTAATCCAAGCAGGCAAACACTCCTCCTCGGCGAGGTTAGGAGTCACGTTCGGTCGTACAGCGGCGCCTCTGCAGCCGATACACAATCAGAGCTTTGCTCAAAGGCACTTCTACTGGATCAATGATGATGTGACGTGCAAAAAAACGCCTACTAATCAGACACATGCTTTGTAAAGGTTCCTGCGACTACTGATTGTTTAACCTCTTTTATTTCATATAAAGTCAGAAACTTAGGAAGTGTGAGAGAGGAACGGTCACACTTCGTAAATGATTTGCCTTCTTGCACAAAGTTAGATGAGAAGTTCTGTCGTGTCACCTGATTCCGTCAGTCATCACCTGAAGAAAGCATACAAATATTTGTTTATTCCCACAGGCCAAGAAGTTTAGATGCATTTGTGATTTCCCTCTGCTGCTGGTGGCGAAATCATCCGGGGGCTACATTTATCGCTCTAAGGCACATCTGGTACTCTAGACCAGCTCCACAACTTGTTATGAAGGATCCGTCTCTATAGTTCATGCTGGGGAAATTTTGGACTTGAAAAACACACACACACACACGCACACGCACACGCACACGCACACGCACACGCACACACACACACAAGCCTATTTGTCATAATTTCCCCTTGTTGTCGGGTCTCAGAGGACATTAAACACATTTTTCCGGAACAGCGGAATCAGACTCAAACTGATGACATCATCTTAAGGACACACCACCACAGTCCCTTTGACCACAAGATGGATGACATCATTCATCCATGTTCTAAATAACTGGTGCAGGCCCATGAAGTACACAAAAACACGGTATGTTGGGATATGACATGGCCTCATGCCCAAAGCGTATCAGTGACCGTCCTGTAAGGACAGAACAAAAGATGGTCCTATCTAGTGATTTCCTCTGCTGAGGTAAAGGAAATACAGCCTTCCCACACTTCCCATCCTGCTACACGAGTGCGAGGCATGTGACACGACAGCGTGCACATCTGACGGGGTATCTCTCCCCGTCTCGACCAGATACATCCTCAGTGGAAAGTCCGTGAGTTTGTGCGTGGGCAGCGATCCATCAGGAGGGGGAACTGATAGGGTGGAACGTGTATTTGTCATGAGAATCTGTTTTTAAATGCTTCAAATGAAAAACAAGCCAACATATTCATTATATTTGATGAAATATAGAAGCACCCACATGCAGAAAGATGAATGATAATACATATTTTTAATGCGTTAATCCATGTCTGGCACGTTTTTCATCGTAAAATTTGGTCCGCCCATTTGAATGGTCTGATCTATTGCTTAATGTTGTTAGGGTGGGTCTTTCCTTCAAAGGAAGCGTTGTCATCTGAATGCACAGGATGTAATGCAACATCGCTCCTTGAGTAACTGTGACAACTAGGGAACACTGGGTGTCACAGGGTGCAATCTACTATCAGACGGAGATGCTCGGTGCTGTACCTGCGCGGCAGCACACTGATAAATTAATGAGTATGCTGTGTGTTGCTTTAGAGAGTTCTTTTCATCTTTTTGACAATACATTCTGGAGGAACGATGAAGCAAAAGTGAAATATTGGATCTTAAAAACTAAAAAGCACCAAAAGACTAACCCCCAATATTGGTTTAGTATTAACCTGTTTTAACACACATGAACACTTTTATGATCTGTACATACTGAAAGCACACACAGGCTGTGATGCCGAAGGGGGGTTACACAGCAGGATGCTACACCCAAGAAGTCGGTTATGACATGTGTCGGCCCTTGTCAGAGTCAAATTTTAGGAGTTTATGATGTCCTTTTTACTTAAGAGTCCATTTTAAGATTCTTTTATTTGTTTTTAAGTCTTTAAATGGTCTCGCTCCCCCTTACCTCTCTGAGCTCCTTCAACCCTACGCTCCTGCTCGGTGCCTCATGTCATCAGCAGCATTTTCAGTCATAAATCATCTCAATAGCGGGGGGAGATCCGAGTTGAACACTGAGCGATAATAAAAGTGATGGCCTATCGATTAAAGGGGCCATTATGAAAAACAGGTTTTCTCTGGTCTCTACACCTATAAACTGGTCCTCCCTGAGCCAGTCAACTCCCAGGATGAGGAAAACAAGCAATTTCTGCATGGTCTCTGCAGCCCACCCACTGGTACAACGGCACTCCTACAGGCTGTTCAGATTCAGCTCCTTTTGTTACGTAACGAAAGGAGTCATTTGCATAGGCCGAACGCATCTGCACGATCATAGGAGATATCTGAAAGGTGGCGTTTCGCAACACAGCGGGGAGAGCCAGCTCGACAGCGCGGACGGAGAGCGTGGACTGACAGCGCTCCGGAGAGTGCAGCCCGACTTCCCGGTCATGGCGCTGGGTGATCCGGCTGGTGCTCCGTGAATAAATCCTGGTGCGGGTGAAGCTGGAGACAATCCTCCCTCTGTCTCACACGCTCTGGTGCGTCTTCACTGCTGCCTCCGGTCGGACGGGACCAGGGGGCGCGTGTCTGACAGAGCTCCGTGCACGACGGTCCGGGTCTGGTCTCTTGCGTTTCATTTTTACGGCTACGGCTTCTATGTGTGTGCTAACCACTTCGCATCGGACTGCTTCAGTAATGAGGGTCAGTACAAAGCTGGCTTTGCCTCGACACTGACCCTCGTAAAAGGATCTGTCCCAACCATACGGGACCAGCAGCTTCACCTGAGCCACATAGGCGAGCCATAGTGATACATCCACGTAAACATTGGCGCACGCTGCCGCTAGCTCAGGCATCGTCTCTGTCGCTGAAAAACAGTATAATATGGGATCTTTAAAGCCTACGTGATGTCAACATTGCGCACCCGTGCATGTGTGCGTGCAAGTGCGCATGCATGAACTGTACCGTACTCAAATCCACTTCATACCCACACCAAGACCTGGATTCAGCAGCCGGCCAAACTCAGTGCTGCCAACAGTGACTTGTCACTTGTGTGCATGCGTGTGTGTGTGTGTGTCCAAAACAGGAACCGAGGCATGGGTGTGCCTGCTAAAACAGGGGCAGATGATGTGGTAAATGTAGATGTTTGGTCAGAGAGGCAATAAAGCATGCTTCCTGCACACACAAGGCCAACAAGAGTTCATATAAGCACATAAACAAACACGCTAGGGCGAGTCGATATGGCCAGAATCTATCCCAAAATGGGTGGGGGCTAATGCTCGGCCACAGCCTGCACATTTCATTACTTTGTATTTCTAGTAGTAGTAGTAGTAGTTGTAGATTGTATAAATGTAATTTGTGGTCGTGTGCAATCCAATCCAATCCGACTCCAGTAAACATCTGCCCGTCGCGGCTCGCTGACCTGCCTTCCCAAGACATTTACTGAACCAAAATAGATTCATGTCGGCTCCATATGCAGAAAACAGTGTCTGTATGCCTATGTATTGATTAGTTGATTTTATTCCGTGTCCACTGTAGTGTGTGAAGGGAATCTACCTGCAGTGAAAAAGGCACGCTCACAGACACACTGCTAGACCGCCACATTAACATCGGGCTCTATGATTCGCACGATGCAGAAAACACGGACGGAATCGCGGAATCTGACAATGAAAATAGAATCAACTGTAAATCTGGATATAATTTATAAAAATCAATGTTTTTTTGGGGGAGTTTAGCTCAGGAGGTAGAGCTGATGGCTGGCAACCGCAAGATTGCCGGTTTGATCCCCAGCTCCTCCTAGCTGAGTGCCCAGTGTCCCTGAGCAAGACACCTCACCCTAATTGCTCCTGAAGAATTGGCTGTCGCCCTGTGTGGTTGACTCTGCCGATGATGGGTGAATGTCAGTCATTGTTGTAAAGCACTTTGGACAAAAGCGCTATATAAATGAGGCCATTTACCATTTTTCTAACATTATAAGTGTTTGTCATCACACCTAAGCTGAAAGAAAAGAAGAAAACAAAACACCTTGTCGAGAGTCTCTACTGTGTTTTAGTGTAATTAACGGGCACACCGCTTCATCCATCCTGAAAGTGAAACTTAGAGCCTGTCCACACGAAAATGTTTTCAGTGCGTAAACGCAGAAGTCTTCGTCTGCGTTTCGCCTGGCCATCCATACGGATCCGGCATTTTCGCTGCCTGAAAACGCACTTTTTTGAAACCAGCTCTCAGGGTGGAAAAGAAAAAAACGCCTATGAAGGACTCCTCCATAAATTATTGCACATACACTTACATATTTATGCACGTATTATGGTCTTAGAATGGAACTAGAATTAGAACTATTAGAATGTTTCTTCAGTAAATTTCTGAATTTTGATTCATCAACCACATGATTAGACACCATTTGATGGGAACATTTTTTTAATAGAAATGTAAAACACAAAATTCAGGCAAATTAAAACGGAAAACACAGAATTTTGAAAAATTAAAATGGAAGACACGGAATTTGGGAAAAATTTAATGGAATCTGGAAAAAATTCAAACGGATTTCATAGGGCCCTACATTAACAGAGATGCATGGGGGGAGCATAAACCATCTTTGAAAACATTGAAAATGCACCCTTACACCCCTACTAAGCACAAACACAAACACACACAAACAAACACACACACACACACACTGAAAGCACACACCGACTAACAGACTGCTTGTGATGCCCAGGGGGGTTGTTTTTGAGTCAATTCCAGCCGAAGAGCAGCCCACCCCATACTTCCACCGAAAAATCAAATGTCTCCATCTGGTGGACAAATCATGGTACTGCACTCAACATAAATGCATTTGAAATTACAGTTTTGAGTTGGTCAAATAGAACTAGATGTGTTATGGATTTCTTTGAATGTACGAAGCTCTGAATGATTAAGCTTTCAAACAAAAGCCCCAAAACTTGTTTTTAGATGGAAATAATAATTCAATGAGTTACCTGAAACAATAGCAGAATCAAATAGCATAGATGGTACCAACGTGTCCAACTTGAAGATTCTGTCTGAAGATGCCCCAACTCAAACCGCTCCGTTCCTCTGCTTCACGTTATGAGCCTCCTCCGTCACAGTTAGTGTTGGATGTTCGATTTGTTATTTAAAGTCTCCAAAATGAATCGGCTGGTTCTCGATCAACTGAGAAGATAACTGGTACTGCATTGTATTTAATCACCAGAACGCTGTTCACCAGCACGGTATTGTAAGAAGTCAACATCCAGTGAATGTCCCATTAGAAATACACATTCTAAACCAGTGCGACTCATTACATAGAAGGTCAGTTACAGAGTGTGATATATCTGTCTCTCAGAATGAACAAAGCACGTCGGCTGAGCTGAATGTCACTGCAGGAGTCAGGGCTGAAACTGTGTTTTGTGTGTGTGTGTGTGTGTGTGTGTGTGTGTGTGTGTGTGTGTGTGTGTGTGTGTATACATATAGAAGAGTTATGTGGCTCAGCAGGACTTTTATAGCATGGTAATAAAAAAGAGCAGAGAAACATGGCTCAATAGAGAGAAGAAAAGAAAGACCAGGCAGTAGCATGGATTTAGATATGGTACGCACACACACACACACACACACACACACACACACACACACACACACACACACACACACACACACACACACACACACACACACACACACACACACACACACACACACACACACACACACACACACACACACACACACACACAGTTTGAGCTTTGCATCACACTCAGAAATAGTGACAGTGCATCCTTTCCAGATCCCCATTCCCCACACAGCGAAGGGATCAACACTTGTAATGAAAGCATCCACAGAAGCGTCACACACACACACACACACACACACACACACACACACACACACACACACACACACACACACACACACACACACACACACACACACACACACACACACACACACACACACACACACACACACACACAGCTATAAATGAACCTCACATGGCTTCACACTAGCCCTAATAGCTGTACTACACTGTACATGCTCGTTTATTTTTTCGTTGCCAGTAAATATGCAAAGTGACAGTCAGTTAATTGAGAAGATCAAGTGACCTGGAAGATTTCTAATCTCATCTCCATATTAATGCAGACCCTCGGGGCACAGTGATGGGGGAGGTGCCCACCACTTCCACAGTGGCTGCATGCTCACTCTCATGAGCGGCTCAGGCAAAACAGTGAAGCAAGTTAGTGCCATTCTCCGCTCACAACGGCAGCATTTCATCCTCAAACTGACAATTAAGCTTGAAGATTTAATAAGGATTCAAGACGTCACGGCTCTAGCATCACAAGGACATCATTGATGGATTGTTCTGGTCTGATTATTAGATAACCATCTGATGTTAAAAGAGCAGATTGCTGGCATGTACACATTTTCAGCTCCCATCTGCACAAGTTCATAAACTCAATAACTGGATGATGACGGTGTTGCATCAAATAACATATGAAGCCTTTCATTCAGTGATTCAAGGATAAGTGTTACATGACAAAAATGTGGTTGGAGCCCATTTGCTACACAAAAAAACATGACAAAACAAAGCAAAAACAGAAGATTCCAGTTTTTAAATTTGCATCTGATGATTAAAAGTGCAATCGTTCTAGCAGTGCAGTCGACATTCCCATGTCAGCCAAGAACTTTCATGATCGCAAATGTTTGACCCTCGGAGAGACACTTTAATAAGGTGATGACTGGGGGGATCAAAAGAGCCGTTGTCTGCCTCAAAAGCTCATTTGGCCCAAAACTTGGCACCTCTCCTTATCCCATGGTCAGAGGCTGACCCCGTTGCCACGGTTACTCCACTCTAATATCCATGCAAACGCCTTCTCGCTGTGCCGGGAAGACCCACTGCTGACCGGGCCTGACGCTAAGCCAAGGACTGCCCCCTCACACACAAACAGACAAAGGCCTGTGTAAACACAAACAAAGTAAAAATAAACACATATGCATAACAACACACATGCAAAAGCATGCACATCCACAGTGATGATGCACATATGGACGTAGACACTGCGCCAAGCTGGCCAGACGTCAGCTGTACTCCCCGTCAGGCCGGATGCTTTCAGTAATTCATCCACCCTCAAGAGTATAATAAGGTTATTCTAACCCCACCACGCTGGGACTTCTGGCATCCAAACAATTGTGCAATCCAAACACTCGGCCCACACGTGTATCACATCAAATAGCACCGCCCTGAATGTGGATGGACGACGCACAACAGTATGAAACAAGAGACTGTTCAGCTTTCGTCTGACCACTTCGGAGCACCCAAAATCAAATGTTGAAGTTGCAGATCAGCAGCGCAGCTCGATGCAACTTTATCAACATCACCCATGTCGTGTCAGCATCAGCACCCTGACCAGAACTGATGTATTTCCAACAAAACAAACAAGCATGTAATTATAAACAGAAACCATGCAAATTCATCTTATTTGGTGCGTTTGCTGGTCTACTTTTTTTTCTTCCCCTAGGTATTTTTAAAAGGACCGGTCACGTAAGCTTTTAAAATGGCAAATTGTTTTTGCAGCAAAATCAATTTATTCCCATGGAATCACTCACAGGGGCAGAATAAATCTGCACTCAATTCAACTTGAATGCACCATTGACCAACAGCCCTTTCGACAGCGTTGACCTGATGGAAGAGTGAGTCATAGAGTTTTAGTTACTCAATTAATCTGATAGTGTATAATCTGGGGCAGGAGTTCATGGTAAAAATACATCCTTCGAATACAATATGCAAACGTCTGTTTGTTAGCTGCCAAGCAGTTGAGAAGCTCATTAGCTTAGAGAGCTTTTATTGCTCTATGATGAAACTCTGTATTGAAAGGAATGATTGAATGACAATCTTGAGAACAAAATGCCAGGCGGGAGTAAACGGCATACTTGAAAGAAAATGGAAAGAACCTTGGAGATCGACTGTGACTGACTAGCACTCAAATATTCTCACTCTCTTGTTCACACTTAAAGTTAAGGTTTCGTCAGGCAGGAAAGAACCTGATCATTTATGCTGCGTTCCGTCTTCATTTACATGTTCCCAGTGAAATAAATACTGATGGTTACACCTCTGTAGAAATCGCACAGGTATTACCTTTATTGTGATGCCAAGATTATTCAATTAGACCTTGTAGTTGCAGAGATTATTTTCCAGAATAGGCCTGAGCCAGAGGGCTTCGGGCTACATGAGAGTCGCATCAATCTTTTCATCTAACTTTTGGTAGGAAATCAAATGAGCATATTTCCCTAATTGCCAACCTACTTCCTTCAAAGCACTGTATGGTTTGGTTGTGTAATAATATGGTCAATAAAATGTGACCCCTGTTATGTTATTCATTTGGATTCATTGGGCATAGCGGAAACGTGCACACGAGCTGAAAATGCTCCGCCATGGTGTATAATCCTGTCCAACTCAGCAGGCCTCAGCTCAGTCTGACCAAACCCAGACCTCCACTTCACAACGAGCCAAACGAATGACAGACGAAGTCAAAAACCCAGAGAGAGACAAAAAATCCAAGATAATAAAATGAAGGCCCAGTTGCACACAAACACACACACACCCCTCTAACAAAAGGAAAAAAACATTGGAGTCCAAGACTCAATCAATTTGCAGTGTAGAGGGAGAGTGGAGCCACATGTTTTTCATAAGTCCTCTAGCAGAGCAGGGTGAGGTAATGATGAAGTCATCTCTGTCTCTGGACAGGTTCAAATTCATTTGGGCTGTGTGCGTTTGAAATGGCTTAAGGCTCACCAACACACACACACACACGTTCTTAATTATGTGGGATGCTGCAGCGTAAAAATACAGGACAAAAACATTAACTGGAGTTTGCAGTGTGTGTGTACTGAGACCAGAAAATAACCGAAGGGGTTGCCGCATGTGTGCACCTCGTCTTCTTCCGCACACCTGCCATCCCTCGAGAAAAACTACATTCAAATGTTTTCTTCCACCTCGTTCTTCAGTCCCGGTCTCCCCAAAAACATTCCCATGCAATCAAGACTTACTATGGACACGCCTCATTAACGGTCCCCGCAGACTGCACCCGCTCGACCCGGTCACGGCCACTCGGCCGATAATCTATGAGGCTGTCCGTCCGTTTCCCCGGCGCGGTGGACACCGTGCTTCCTGTCTCAGCATGGATCTCAAGATTAGCTGAGCTGCCTCGGGTTATTATAAAACCCATTTGTTAGGGTTGGGAAAATAAACAACAGAGAGCAGCTCAGGCTGCTGTTGTTGAGAAACATGATTCCCCTCCGCTCGGCACTATCTAAATGTTGTTCTACACTATAGACATGTGTAATACTCTCATCGGCTCAGCTGCATGTACTCATCGCTGCTCTGAATACACAACCCATGTCCAAGCAACAACGCAAATAACAAATAACAACACAGTGCGTTTTAATCACTAGCTTCACAAACACCATCTTCAGCGAGCGGCTGATTCTGGCACTGGATTTAAAGGGAGCCATGTGTGCTCGAGGATAGTGCTTTAATATAATTTAAATAGAGAAAATGGAGAAAAGTGCAATTAAATGGCCTACATGAATCCGATGGACCTGTAATGTGTAGATTGAAGCAGTTTAAAGAAGACTTGATTCTCAATATGTTTTCACATTTAAAACGACTTCCTTTTCAAGCTTCAGGAAAAGGCAACATGCCTCTTCTTTACTCAAATTAGACCTCACCGACTCGCCTCCCTTGTGTCTCAAGCAACTACAACGAAAAACTGGAAAATATAATTCACATCAAAGAGGATGTGAGGAGGTGGAGGGAAAAAATATGGAGCATGTTTGCATTTTCTATCTATTCCGTCATTGGCTCTGGGTTAAAAAGCTCACTTGTAGAAAGTCTCTGAAGGATTTTGAAAAGGGGGGGCCCCCCTCTATCCGAGCAAATCAGAGAACGGGGGGAATACCGTTTTAGATTTCAGGTCCATATGGTGAACATTCACAGCTTTTCAGAGGGCTCTGTGGAGCAAAATAAAGAATGGAGGGGAAAAAAGAAACAAAGTAAAAAAAAAGCACAGCCCTTTTGGAGACAATTATCATATTTGTCTGGGTCTTTTTTGAGTTCAGAGTCAGAGGTGATCGTGGGTATTAACATGTGATTTAAAGGGGGAGAGAGGGGCGAGGGATGGTAGAGGGGGTGCTGTCTGTCAGACTTTTGATCTGCAGAGCCCGGGGCCATGACAAGGCAAGAGTCGGGAAGGAAAAGATTAAATAAATGTGAAAAGGCGGGAACCTGAGAGGAGGCAAGAAGACAAAAGGAGCTGCATGCACACACAGGGTAAACCAGCTGGTGGCCATTTAACAGTTAATGCTTTCTGACAGATATGGGAGCCTATGTTGCATGCAAACCTTGGGTGAGATTCACTGGTGCTATCAATAAACACTTTTACCCTGACGTGTCTTATCTGCAGGTGAAAGCCAGCTTCCGTAACTGCAAAATTCAATGTGGAAGGAATTTATATGAATATTGTAGCTGTTAATCAGTGAGTAAACAGGCACAGCCTGCACCGATGACAGAGCCTAAGCATATTTGCTGTGGGAGAATGCCAACATCCTTACATGCCTAGGCCTAGTAAGTCATTTATGAATAAATGCCAACAACTTATGGACAGTTTGTCTCATGGATATTTTTTTTCCCACTAAAAACTCTGCATCTTGATCTGCAACTGGAATTTAACTGGTAATAAAATAACTGAATGTATGTCTCACGATGACTTAATACAGTGTTGACAACAGCAAATATTTAGGAACAAAAAATATACCATCACTGACAGCGACCACCATAACAATAAGACACAGGTACACACATCTAATATTAATATGCAAGAAATGATGTGTTAGCATGTTTGCTTGTCACTTGAATACAACAAGTTAGTACATGACTGATGGTACAGTATCAATTTATTTAAATGTATGTATACTGTGTATAGTGGAAATGCGTCACTGTGGGTGAATCACTCTCAGCTGCAGAGTCGCTGTACTGTAACTGACCTTTGACCTCCTACCACAACACATGTTTTCCCTCCGATATCAAACATACATCATTAAAAAAAATAACTACAGAATTTGGATTAGCCAGTGCTTTCTTTAAACTGGCGCTGAATACCAAATACAACAACGACTCACACAATAAGCCATTTATAACTGACTCGTTACTGAAGCCCAAACAATATAGCAGCAGCCGTTTGGATAACAAAGCGCGGACAAGGTTACATATTTTAATAAGCTGCTGGGCAAACTGATAATAAGCCTCATAAACGTGTTTTTCCAGGCTTTAAGCGGCATGGATAGGCTACGTAACTGCGAGGCAACGTGGTATTAAAATATTAAGCTATTGAAAACACGTGAATGAAACCATGCACGTACCTTCCGCGAGGCTGGAAGCTGACAGCCGACCCGCAGAGACCCAAACGTCACCGGACTCGTTTCTGTCTCCGTTCCGTACGTTTGAATTCAACGGTTCCGTTCAAGCGACGTGTCCGAGCACTTTCGCTGACGTCCAATCAGCACGACGGCGCTCACTACGCTCTCCGGGGGCCGCGCCGGCAGCGACACATGCCCTGGAGATCTACGGTGCCGGCTAAAGGGGAAAACACCGGCTCACTATATGGCAGGAAGTGGACTGTCGTTCAACCGAACGGGCGACCCATTATTTCGCGAATCCCTTGCTTGCAACGGAGCAGCACATGTGATTCAGGCTGTTGTTTATGTGTTTGTCCCAGTTCAGACGGGAAGAAGCGTGTACGCTAGCAGACCTAGCACATTTTGGCTGTTTTTTAGCCCTTCAGTTGGTAGAAAATGTTAAACCAAACTATGTATTATTAGGTTCAGATTCAAGCAGTGCAGTCAGAAGCAAGACAGGATATAATGTCGGAGATACGCTGTACAGAATAAACAAGGCAGGAGTAGTAAAATGAATCTGGATCCCAGCTCATACAATAAAGATGGAAATTAAATGGCAGATAAAAATGACAAAAAAGTGCAACAAAAGAAGTAGAAGTAAATATGGCAGTAAATTGTAGTAAGGCTGAAGTATTAATCATAATAAGAAGTGGCAGGGAAAATGGAACAGGGAAATTAAAGGAAGATACAATATCCAAAAGAAGGTAGGACTGTAACTTAAAATTGAACATGAAACTGAAGAAACAGTAGAGCATGTAATTATTTATTGTTCAGTATCAACAGGAAAGGAAGATTCTACAAGATAAACTAGGAAGGCTCCAGGGGGAGCCCGGGACCACCAGGTCGTCAAAGGAGGGGTGCACCGGCCCAGGTCGGATACGGAGCAGGCCAAAGCCCCCTGCCGCTCAGTAGTGGGATCGCGCCTGTGAATAGAAACTGTAGTGCAGCCTGAGTAATAAAGCAGAACAATTTTATCTCGACATCACACAGACGAGCTGCGGTCCTACACCGCCTCCACCTGGACGACCTCTGCAACTACATCATACAACAAAACACTTTAGTTCTGCAATATGAGTTCAGAACCACACTAATGCCGGAGTATATTTCTTCTTTACAACTGGAATTCACTCTCAACCAGGGTTGCATCACATTCACTCCTGTTCTTTCCCTTTTTTTTAATAGCCACCATGCATGGTTTAATTAAACATTCTCCCTTAACAGATTTTGTTTTGTCTTTTCAGTGCAGTCAGTATGAGGCAGTAAAGAAGTATGCTTTATTTGTCATTGCACATCAGTTTAATTACATGTATACATTCAAATGCTTGCAGATGCTTGAGATGCTACATATGTTTCCCTAAATGTTTCTACGACAAATCTCTGAATGAAGACAATGAAAACTTTGTTCCTAGCCCGAGTGATGTCGGATGATACCTAGAATAGAAATGCAGAGAGAACGTACCAGAATTTTTTTATCTACATGGTTCTCCGTATTTTAACATGTTGTTATGGAACAAACTGGTCAAAAGGCTGCGTACGCATGTGCTGCAGGGAGCTATCCAATTTGTTTCATCGTTGGCTTACTGCTGAGTCAGTTGAGGATTTTGATTTGTTGTGCAATTTAATAATCGTTGAGCAGTTCAAGAATATTCTGCCTGAAAGAGTGTCTACTTATGTAAATGAGCATAAGGTAAAATCTGTCTCTGAGGCCAGTTCTCTCGCGGATGGGTATTTTCTAACACACGAGTCATTTGCGTGACTTTACGCCATGCAAAGATGGTGACTCTCGTAGAGTGCCAGTCAGGATATTGTGCGACACTGGGGCCTCGGAGAGTTTTATTTGTCAGTCTGTTCTACTATTTTCTTCAGCCTCAGACACTGATAGTTTGGTCTTAATTAGAGGGTTGCATTCGTTTCCTGTACCGTTGCATAGAATTTAACTGAATTCTGGCTTTGTAAAAGGCGAAGTCACTATTGCTGTTCGTCCATCGTTGCCTGTGGATGGCATTGATTTGAGTATGGGAAATAATCTGGGAGGTGATTGTGTATTTCCTTGTCAGTCTTCACCACCGTTTGTGGTCAATACAGGGCATCTACGGTCACCTGAGTCTGACAAGTGTCTTGAAGAGTTTCCAGAGGTGTTCACTGCCTGTGCAGTGACTCGGGTCAGGCCCGTGCAAATGTAGAGAAACCGGCAGACAACTCTGGGTCGGTGTCTAAACACTCCATTCCTGACTTACCATCACCATTATCTGCAGGTTATTGATGCTCAGAGAAGTGATCCCACTTTGGAGAAGTATTTTGCGGTGGCTACTGACAGTCAAAATGTAGATCATGGTTATTTTGTCCAAAATGATTTGTTGCTTGGTAGGTGGTCCGCCTAATGCAGATACGGATGTGGCAGGTCAGGTGCTGCAGGTGGTGATACCTGAGGAGTATCATGAGTTAGTGTTGAAAGCTGCTCATGGGGAAACATCTAGTCATTTCGGTGTTCAAAAAAAGACTTATAACCATGTGTTGCAGCATTTTTATTGGCCGCGCATTAAGCGTGATTTTGCAAGATTTGTCAAGTCATATCATGTTTGCCAGGTGGCTGGGAAGCCTAATGAGACCATTAAACCTGCACCTTTTGAAGCTGATTCACCTTTTGAGCACTTAATTGTTGACTGTGTGGGACCCCTGCCACGATTACCACAAAGACTGTAGGGAAGTCATTGTCTGATTTAATTTCCATATTTGGCATACCGAAGGTGATTCAAAGCGACCGTTGATCCAACTTTACATCCAGGACCTTTGCTGAGGCATTGAAACAGCTTGGCATTAAGCGTAATCTCAGCAGTGCCTATCATGCACAAAGCCAGGGGGCACTAGAGCACTTTCATGCCACCTTAAAGTCCTTGTTGCGTGCTTATTGTGTAGGGCTGAAGCCAGACTGGGTAGAGGGTTTGCCATGGCTCCTGCTGGCAGCACGTGCTGTTGTGCAGGAGAGTTTTAGGGTTTAGCCCTAATGAGCAAAATATTTGGGACCGTATACAGTCATCCATCAGGTCTCTGACGTTAACTTTATTGTGTCAACTCGAGAAAGAAGATGTAAAAAGGCTAAAAACTTGGGTAACTTTACAGCTCCCTCCTCCTGCTTCTTCTTCTTCTTCTTCTTCTTCTTCTTCTTCTTCTTCTTTTTTTTTTTTACTGCAGCTTGCATCCTTTAAGTTGCATTACTGCCTCCTTCTGGTCTCATCCGTTACCTACTTCTCAAGCCCTTTACAGTCTTGTAGTTAGTCCAGTATCTTTCAGACAATTAAATCGCAAAATTGCACCATCCCAGTATTGTTTCCACTGTTTGACTATTTCCCTCCACACTATGCTTTTCCCCTCCGATTTTGACAGTTTCATATTCATTTCTACATAATATTCTTTCCTGATTGCCTCCTTTGCTAGCTTGTCCATCTTTTCATTTCCTGTAATTCCTGTTCATTTCCTGTAATTCCTGGGTGTGCAGGCACCCACATGAACACTACCTCCTTCCCATGGCTGGCCAACCTTGAGTTAGTAACCAGTATTTCATAGATGATGTCTTGATGGTTTCTGGTTGATCCTGCTTTTATACTTGACAGTGCTGAGACTGAGTCACTACAGATGAGTATTTTAAGCACCAGTCTGTTTTTCCTTTAGCTAATTCCAGTCTGGTGACTGGGAATCACCACTGCTGTCCCCGTTGCATCTGTTAGTGGATCCTTTGACCCGTCCCTAAAAAGCTGTACATAATCAGTGTAGTTCCTCTCCCTCCAGATCCACACGAGCAGCACTATGCATCATCCAGTCTGGTCTCACAGGCCACAACACACTTGGACAAAATTCTACTTCATGAATTTTCATTTACTCTGATATGCTCTGACCTATCCATCCAAAACTTGTCTTTTGTGTTTATCCCTGTCCCAACACATCTCCAGGACCTTCTTAGTAGGATGACATTGATCGTGGCCCCTGAGGTTTATCCAGTAGTTAGCCGATATAACTGCTGCCCCCTATACAATGCTGCCATAATCTAGTCTTGATCCTATTAAGGTTTCATAAATATATTTCAGTGATGCAAAATGTGCTCCACATTCTAATCCTGCTAGACATTACATGTATTACCTTTTTGCATGTTTTGACTACATAGCTAATAATATGCACTCTCCATGTCAATCTTGTATCAAAATACATTCCCAAGAAACAAAAACTATCAACTCTCTCCAATTTACTTCCATATAGTTTCAGATTATATTCTCTTATTGTTCTTCTCGTGAAGAACATTGCTTTCGTCTTGCATTTTGATCCACATTTCAACTTGTTTAACCACATCCTGTATTTTCTCAATCATAAAAACAACATTTCTCCCTCTTTTCCACAAAGCTCTGTCATCTGCAAACAGTGATCTCCACATGTCCATTGGGATATTTTCATACACGTCATTAATCATAACGGAAAATAGTGTTGGACTGGCAACACTCCCCTGAGGCGTCCCGTTTTCCACAACATATTGGCTGGATAATTCTGATCCTACTTGTGGTGTGAACCCTTATACACTTCAAAAGTGTTGAAATCAATTCTGATGGTGTAAATTTGAGTAGACTAGGCAAATAGAATATGTTAAATATCAACTTTGATCAATCACTTGTCTCAAGCAAGTTGTATATTTGACTGCAGGTTCCTCTTGGTGCAGTTAAAAATTGACAGTTGCCTACAAGGAAAATCAACATAACATCAATCATCAGCCTGCAATAACTTGAAATACATGTGCATGTCAATCATTTACGCCTCATCATTCAAATAGCTGGTTCAAGCCATTTATTGGCAGCCCTAAGCAGTAAATGGGTAACTCTCCAAAAACTGCATATAAATCAATCGTTAACTGTCACAGTTGTTCCCATTGTGCATGAAAATTAGTCACATAAGATTCAAATGAAATATTTATGGCAGAAAAGAATGCTGACTCAGATGAGTGGCATTTCTAAAATAATGGTGACAGATTTGATTTATGGGAGAGGCTACGTGAGTATGCGACCAAATAATTGTTGCTCTCTCAAATGTGGATCTGATGGGAGGAAAAAACGAAACAAAAAGTGACTTCAGATAAATCTGACGTGTGATAAAGAACAGCTTATAAAAATGACCTTTGATGTTTGATTGTCTACACCGGTATTGCTTTTGTTGGCACACAATCCCGGTGGCACTCCTGGGGGGGGTGGGGGGGGGGGGACAATCTTGAAGCTGCTGACAAAAGCAATGCATTTCTGTTTTTTTTTTTTTTTCATAACAAAGAAACATTGAAAGTAGCACTGACGTAGGAAGACACCCAGTGACAGGGCTCAGAGCTCATAATGGCCGAGCAGGTCTTATGACAACCTGAGTGGGGTCAACAAGGCCTGAAATAATTGGAGGGGTTTGCTGCTCTTCTTCCTCGTGACTCTGACAAAAGTACAAATTAGTCCCGAGTGCAGGATGTATGGAAACTATCTACACATAATCGAGGCAACAGCTCTGTGCTCTCTCGCTCTCTCTCTCTCTCTCTCTCTCTCTCTCTCTCTCTCTCTCTTTAAATACTTATACTTCACTATATATTATATATGTTTTTACTCTTAACAATAATCTTGATGAACTTTTAAAATGCAATACATTGGTATGGATTAAACCAGTGTTCCCCAACCTTTTTAGTGTGTTAGTCCTGATGAAAACAGTCCACTTAACTTTTCTGCTTTCAGCGCATTTTGCTGATAATGAATCTGGGTTTACGGATTATCTGGGTTTACGGATTGTGATTCTTTTATTATGATGATAAAATGTGCAAGTATTTATTTTTACTTAAGTAAAGGGCGTGCTTACTTCTACAACCACTGGTCTCATCTTTCATGTACTTCAGAACCTCTATTATTTCCCATCATAAAAATTCAGTCAATACTCGAATTTCCTGAAAAATGAAACTGCCTTTGGATACAGACATGTGAAAAGAATGGATCATTTTACAAAACTAGGATTGTTTTTACTGTTTTCCTGTATCATGTTTGAGGAAAAATGCTGCATTACATATTGTCTGTAAAAGACTTAATTTATGAAGATCCTGGTGCCTTTCAGATTTTTTCCTCTTTTCAGAATTTCCTCTTTATTTTTTAACCGTAGCAGCTTCATCACAATGGACCTTGGTCTATCCATGTGTAACTGTTATTTCTTGGGTTTGCAGCCCTTGGCAGCAAATAATTTCCTCTTTAACGATAAAGTACCATGTCATTGTGTTGGACATATGACTGTTTTTTCAGAGGTTACATATACAGTAATTCTCTCACTTAAAAAAAAAAATAAACAATTTTTATAGAGAAATCTTGTGCTGATGAGTGGTTATATGTGACAATGAAGAATGTCTAATAGGCAGTGGTGGTGATGAGTGTTTCTCCCTGACAAACATCCATGACAGCTTTGACATATTTGCTCTACTTGGCACCTTTACTAAGTCTTTGTCTTTTCCGTAGCCTACAAGATCCCAATTCCTTGTTGTTACAAAACAAAACCAAGATTAAGTAGTTTGCCTGCAAACTACTTAATCTGCGTTTGATTTTGTGGATCATTAGCATTAGATTGACAGAAAACATCAGATTACAAACTCAAAATATGAAATGACATGTAAACAAGTCACAAAACTATGCCCTGATAGGTTTGCTTGATGTGAGAGTTCCTTAAAAAATGTGATCTTACTGGTTATTTTAGCGATGACTGACTGTGACCTGAATGTTCATCCTGACCTGTTTGTGTCCTTAAAATATACACTCACCAGCCACTTTATTAGGTACACCTGTCCAACTGCTCGTTAACACAAATTTCTAATCAGCCAATCACATGGCAACTCAATGCATTTAGGCATGTAGACATGGTCAAGACGATCTGCTGCAGTTCAAACCGAGCATCAGAATGGGGAAGAAAGGTGATTTAAGTGACTTAAACGTGGCATGGTTGTTGGTGCCAGACGGGCTGGTCTGAGTATTTCAGAAACTGCTGATCTACTGGGATTTTCACGCACAACCATCTCTAGGGTTTACAGAGAATGGTCTGAAAAAGAGAAAATATCCAGTGAGTGGCAGTTCTGTGGGCGCAAATGCCTTGTTGATGCCAGAGGAGAATGGCCAGACTGGTTCGAGCTGATAGAAAAGCAACAGTAACTCAAATAACCACTCGTTGCAACCGAGGTATGCAGAAGAGCATCTCTGAACGCACAACACGTCAAACCTTGAGGCGGATTGGCTACAGCAGCAGAAGACCACACCGGGTGCCACTCCTGTCAGCTAAGAACAGGAAACTGAGGCTAAAATTCACACAGGCTCACCAAATGTGGACAAAAGAAGATTGGAAAACGTTGCCTGGTCTGATGAGTCTGGATTTCTGCTGCGACATTGGGATGGTAGGGTCAGAATTTGACGTCAGCAACATGAAAGCATGGATCCATCCTGCCTTGTATCAACGGTTCAGGCTGGTGGTGGTGGTGTAATGGTGTGGGGGATATTTTCTTGGCACGCTTTGGACCCATTAGTACCAATTGAGCATCGTGTCAACGCCACAGCCTACCTGAGTATTGTTGCTGACCATGTCCATCCCTTAATGACCACAGTGTAGCTACCCATCTTCTGATGGCTACTTCCAGCAGCCTAATAAAGTGGCCGGTGAGTGTATGGTATTCCTGTAAAAACCTTAGTGCACATAAATGCAATTATAAGTCTCGACAAAAAAATATTATACTCTCAAAGTCACTTTACAACCGAAATGCTGAGCTGCTAAGACGCCCCTTCCCAGCATGACACAGGATGAATCTCCTCATTACGAAAACAATCGACTACCACTGTCATGTCTCGGCTCTGTTTCTATTTGCTGCAGTCTTTTGCTCTCTGCAAACGTTCCACCGGCGTGCACGCGGTCACGTCACGATTCCAGCTCCTGCTGCAATCAGTGATGTAAACAAGTCCAGTGAAGGACCCGCTCCACTTCACAGGTCCTCCAATATGTGTGAATAGCCGTGCCTACCCCAAATAGGCCACAATGATGGGCTGCTATTCTTGGAACAAGTTACTATTTTCTCCTCTCGCTTTTTAGCCCTCAACCCTGTCACAAGGACAGCTGAGGCACATTCTGTGGAAAGAAAAGACGAGGAGGCAGAAACAGGTCGGAAGGTGAAGAATGAATCAGCTCTGCAATGAGCTGAAAAAAAAAATTATTATTAAATTTATTATTTTTTATAACCCCCATCCATCCATGCATCATTATGTATTCTCTCTTCTACATCTTTGACTGTGGATTGCTGCTGTCATGAGAGAGTTCCTGTATTAGAAACATGCACACAGATCAGTTTATAGCGTAGTAGTACAAAGTGTCATCTTATTTTACCGCAAAGCCTCCTAACAAACAGAAAACAGCAGTTCAATGTCAATGCAACCAACGGCTGTGTGGGACGAGTTACGTCTCTGTGAACAGCCACTAAATATTCCCTCTACATTGTGAACTGATTAAACCAACAGAAGACTAGATCAACAATGCTCCACCTCCACCCATCCACACTGCCAAATATTCATCCTCCCTCCCCTGCGTCCGTGCACAAGACACTGTCGCCCTGTTGACCAATCACAGGCTGACACAGACGTGACTGCAGCAGAAAAACAGATGCACAACGGAGTCTGCGCCAATTTGAAAACCAGTTACACTTGGCATGTGCTCGGGGACTCACTCCATCATCCTGCTGTGATTGAACTTCTTGTGTTGGAGTTTTTTTTTTTTCCTTTTCTTATTCTCACCTATAACTTCAATGAGGATTTGCATGACTTTGCATGACTTCAGTGAAGTTTCTTTTTGTTGCATAATTTCCCATTAATTATAAATAGACCTTTCCTCTTCGCTGCAAGTCTTTTCACACTTCCCATCATGTGCCTTCTGACAGCTGCCCTGCTGCTCTCTTTGCTCGGTGAGTATTTTGAAAACTTTGACCTTTGCATAAAGTGCCACATGGGCCCCTGTAATGATTATTTGGCAGTCTGTTTTTATGTCAGGGGTTTTTAAATGTTCCATGGAGGACAGAGACTTTGTACGTATTCAGATGATCTTTGACTGATAAGTTTATTTCTCAGTTGGCAATGGAGCCTGCAGATTCTCAGCTTTCTCTATCATGCTTAACTTGTTTTGGGGACTAATTGTGCAACAGTCATACCAGCAGGGTAGCTTCATTGATAAAATCTTGCTAGGTTGCAGCCCCCACTGTGAATCCCACTGTGACGAACGGCCACATCAAATCAAATTAGAAACATGTGACTCTCTAACTATAAGAACAGTCAAACCCAATAATGCACACTTATCTGATTTGATGTGGGAATATACAATGACCAACCAATGTGCACGCCACTGTGAAGTCCTTTGTCATTAAATAATATGCGAGCATCCTCAGCATCTGTTCTTTCTTGGGCAGGCGATCCAAAGTTTTAACATGGTTTTAACAGGATGCTGTTCCAGAGGTGAAGATGAAACTGATCAACCCATTTTCTTTAATCTAAAACAAACACGTTTTGCCAATATATGCAATCAGTTCACATACAATACAATGGCTCGCATTTTTACAGTTCAGGAATGTGGTTTGATTTGTTTTTACAACCTTCTAGGTTAAGACTGCTTTAGGAATCCTTTATTGCAACGTTTATAACATCACAACTTTCAGCTTCCATCGGTTAGAAGTCAACTCCTTGGCTTTTAGAAACACTGCAAACGTCCATTATATGTCTAATAAATCTATTTGAATAGGATGCAAATGCTACACAAAATAGAGGTCATGACTTTTATCTCAGAGGAGGAATGGAGTCACTCTGTGAAAGAAGCACTTCCACTATCAACTCTCACAAATGCCATAAATACAAAACGAAAGTGGCTGCAGCAAATTCCCTGCGAATAGAAAGTAAAAGGTGCATACAACCTAATTTGAACATGCATTTTCAGGTGGCCACCGTGTCACCTTCTGTACCAAGCGGCATAATCTAAGTAGTTTAATGATTTTACATACATCACTAATCACTACCTGTGTGTTGCCTGACAAAAGACTGCTTCAGGCTTGGTAATTATAGATCCTTTGAAATGTAACTTTAACGTTGTAATTGTCAGTCAATGTGTTTATCAACGGTAATGACCCGTCACAGCCGTGTCATTTGAATAGGTTAGCAATTTCAGTATAGTCCTACATCACATGCACATTTGCCATAAAAAAAGAAAAAAAAGTGGCAGAATTTTAGGGGGAACAGATTTTCAAATAATGTAATTTTTAATCATCTGAACTTTCTCATCCTTAAGTGTGCCGTGGCCGCCGCTAATAAACCAGTCGCACCAAGCAAATAGGTTGTAACCCTAAACACACACTATTTAACATGTTTTTATATATTTATATCATATTTGTATTATTATTATTATGAATATTGTTAATATTCAGCTTCATCTTGGCACTTTTGTAAATGACTTTAACTTCTTTACACAGGGACTTTATTGCAATTTCTACTTGCTATCTGTCTTTTTAAAATTCGAATACTTTTTTCAAAGCTTAATAAAGAAGTCTCACATTTTTCACTTTGAAATATCTTTCCAATTTTGGCCAATTCGTTTCCAGCTTTTGAATGTATTGTATTAGTGAAACTTTTTCAAAGCATTCTTTCAATTACTACTGTTTGTATGCTAATTTCAGACCTTTTCATGTTTTCACTCTGTGGCGAAATCAGGGCGCTCCGACCGCCACCCGTACTTCTCTGAGTATGTCAGCTATTTCAATAAAACGTCAGGTATCGCTAACAAAATATTTGAATGCTGACAGACTGAGCTAGAGGCAAAAGGGTGGATACATGTGACCCATTTCCCCAATCACTGTTACAGCGTGTATTTTAGAAAAATGTTGTGCACTTCATCATGACAATTTATCCTTACTGGCTCACATATATATACATACATACACAGCTGTAAGCCATGATTGATACGTGAGGCTTGAATTGCTTGTAGCTCATCAGCTTGTGGGGAAGCTTCAGTAGGTAACCCCCCCTCTACGGACCCCATGTAGAAGAGAGGATCAGAGATTAAGATGGAGGAAGAGAAGAACAGAGGGGGCGAGTGGGTCAGACGGGTATTTATGGAGAAGCAGGAAGCAGCACGGTCTGGGTGTGGTCCTGAACTTCTAATAGGTAGATTCAATTTTCCAGCGAACGGTTGACACCCAAAGTCGAAGGTGGACAACTTTTATGTTGTGTGGCGAAACGAAAGCATTTGGAGGTTGTGGTGACGGAAGCGTTCTGGATTGTTCTGATGAACGAGTGTTCATTAACAAAATATGCGCTGCCATCACATCCTCCTTGTCGTTCTTTGCAGGTCCTGTTTCCTGTGGTCAGTTTCTGGTGCCTTTTAACATGGGAGGAGTCACAGGGCAGGTGCACATCAACTACACCTCTCAGACGGCCACTGTCAACGTGTCTGGTGTCGGGTCCTGCGGCTCCCTTAACCTCTCCCTCAGCGTGTTCCCCGTCATGTACGGCCACCACGCTCAGCCCTGTTCTGAAGCGAACGTCGGCTCCAGCGTCTTCACCTTCACAGCGGCTCCGTCCTCGAACCTCGCCATCAACGTGTCACAACTCCTCCAACTCGCCTCAAACCTTGATGACTTCTCGCTGACTTTGCAGACATGCAACGGCACTAAAGCATGCGCGGTTGTTAATCGAGGTCAAACGCTCATGACTTCTCAGGCTAGGTTCACCGGCTCCATCGCGGGTAACGTTTACATACGACTCAACAGAGGACATACCGACGGCCGACTGCTCACAGATCTTGTTGAAATCGGTCGGGCCAGTGCCTCACAAACCAATGTCACTCTCTTTGGATCTACAAGCAGCGCCGCGAGCTGCGATGCTCTTCTCGGGAGCTTGGATCCCTCGGCTCTGACCAATCTGGGTGTCGTCAAAGTCGGAACCCCTTTGCAGCCCGAGAAATCCCGTCTGGACCTGACCAGCTTCAACATCAACAGTCGCTTTCTTCTCTTCCGCGTGGGGCCAAGTTACACGTGTGCTCAGATTTATTTGGTGCCGGGGAAACAGGGGAGCGCCGTTGTGAACATGAACGGGATCAAAGGATACTTCAGCTTCCGCCAGGCTTCTCCTTTCGACGTGACGGAGATGAGGGTGAACCTGACGAACTTACAGAGCAGAGTTGGTCCTTACCACGTCCACAACTTTCCTCTCCCCTCAGTCAGGTCACCTTCATCAAGCCGCTGTTCAAACGACAATGTGGGTGGCCACTGGAATCCGTTCGGCGTTGACACAAGCTCCCCAATGTACCCGAAGATGCCCGGTTCAACCCATGATAAGTACGAGATGGGTGACCTCAGCGCCAAGCACATGTCCCTTGCAGGTAAAAACGACGTGGACGTGATGTTCACGGACTTCAGCCTCCCTCTGTTTGGGCAGAACAGCATCGTGGGTCGCTCAGTTGTGATTCACCTCACAGACGGCGCCCGGTATGTTTGTGCCAGCATCAGCTATCCAGGTGAAGTGATCGTAGGCAGGGCCAGATTTCAGAGCTATGTGGTTGGCGAGGTCTGGTTCACCCAGCTGATGGACAACCCTCTGTCTGATGTATCCATCTTCATGGATCTTTCATATGGAAACCCCTCAAAATCATCAACCAGAAACCACAACTGGCACATTCATACATACCCCATCAGCTCGGAGAGGGATGACGACGAAAGGGCCTGCAGCACGACAGGGGGACACTGGAACCCCTTCAGCGTGAACACAGGGGACAGCAGCTATGCCCTAAACTGTGGCCCGTCCAGTCCCTTATCCTGCGAGGTGGGAGACCTCTCCAACAAACACAGCACCATTAACCTCGGCACCAGAGTTGGTGTAGTGCAAGCAAAAAACTTCTTCACTGATGTCACCTCCTGGCTGCCTGGGTCAGGCATCATCGGCCGCTCTGTAGTCATCCACAAAGCAGAAAGGGGAGGGCCAAGGATTGCGTGTGCCAACGTCACACTTGTGCGGATCCCCAAAGCTAGCCTAGGTCGCTGGCTTGGCTCCCAGATTCCCGGGGGACCGATCCAGTTCTCCCAGGCTGTCCCACAAGGCCCCACGACTATAAACTTATCCCTGATTAACCTGAATTCCTTAGCAGGGGGTTACCATGTTCACGTACTGCCCATCAAACCTGGTAGCTCAGAGCCCTGCTCCAACGCAAACATCCGGGGTCACTTCAACCCGCTAGCCTGGAACACATCAAACAGCCTGGCACCTGGAGCCGGGACCGTGGACCAATATGAGATCGGGGACATGAGCGGAAAGTTTGGGACGCTGAACGGCCTCAACCAGTCTCAGGCTGTATACATGGACCCGGACATGCCATTAACAGGACCCTACAGCATAGTGGGAAGGTCACTGGTGATTCACTACTCAACTAACAGATCGAGGTGAGAACCTGTGTGCGTTTATGTTTATTCTTATGAGAGAAAGAAACCAAAAGAGGGAGAAAGAGAGAAGGAGATGTGAGGAAACATACAAGGTGACCACAGATTCTTCTATCTGAAGAAGAAGTGGTGAGCACTGTAACAATACTGTAGCCACCAACTCTTTTCCTTCCATGTACATTATGAGTCAGAAACAAATCCATTGTAGTAGCTGTTAAATTGGAGTCGTCACTGGTGGCTTCGCTGCAGGAGCGGCCCTCTGGCACAGTGACAGTCGAGGACAATCACAGGTGTAGGATGTCAAAGACATTGTGGCATGTCGTCCTCGCCTTTTGTATTATAACGATTAGATGATCCTCCTCGTTCATTGCGTAGTCAAACATTCTAAAAGGGTAATCCTGTATGATTTGGATATGTTCAGCTAATCTTGTGTTTTTGCGTCTTTCTGTGCGATTGTGTGTTTTCAATGCAGAATGCGGTGTGCTAACATCTCAGCTGATAGAGCTGCGGATGGACAATGGACCATGGCGAAGGCTGTTTTCAACGGTGCAGTGACTGGGACAGTGCAACTGGTAAGAACAACAGCCAAAACCATATCCACAAGCCAATTTATTAATTAATCCATCTATTTTGTACAATACACAATATATTATACTGTGACAGAATGTTCAGTATAATTATAATAAACTATAATAAATATCCCGGTTTTACAGAACTGACAATTTGAAACTTGTAGTCTTCAGTCCCAGACAACGTTGACAGCTTGATTCAACTTTCTATCATATGCAATAGTAAGCTACTCCCCACTTCCCCTTTAAGAAATAGAGGCTGTTCTCTCGTCTCACACCACTTAAAACAAAGATTGCATTTATCTGTCGGTGGCTCACACCAGCAATAACAGTAATCCTCAGCTGCTCAATTTTTGTTGCCCAAGTTCATGGTTGTGCTAAAGGTCAAAACATATTTAATAGAAATGAGAACACAAGGTTGTCGTTTCAAATATAACTTCATAAGGAAGAGAAGAAAAGGCTGCACTTCTGTTTCTGCATACGGAGCTTGATTCCCCTCGCTTCTTTTTGTTTGTGAACAGGTGCAAATGCCATTAATATATATATATACCGTATATATATATTAATGTATTATTACATTGTGTCATGTATTTATAATTGTATTTATATTTATTAATTTATAATTGTTATTATATTAATATATATATATATGGAATTATATCACATTATACGCATTATATAATTTAGAGGCAGAGAAACATTGTCCATTGTCATGGTCATGTAAAAAAAAAAAAAAAAATCACCCTCCATTTTTAGGATAGACCTTCAGCTTGACTGCAGTACATTGTGATATATCTCAGTTCATAAAGTCAAAAGTGATACATAAGTGTGAATCCAATTCAAGTTAAATTCGCCCATCCAGCATGTTTAACATGACAGAAGAAAAACTGTAGGAATCAGGATTCAGTGGAACAGAGCACATAAGGTTTTCTCACGTAAACCTAATAGGAGCCAAGCTGCCACAAAAACATGACAGAGTATTTCTGGACAGACAGTGAATTAATTATGCCTGTGATGGGCCATGGGAAGCATCATTAGCTTAGCTTAGCATTTGTTTTGCTGGCTAGTGAAACCTACAGCCCCCCTGAACCAGGGAGCTCCGTTAGGGAACAGCTGTCTCTGTCAGCCGCCCTTAAGCAGCCCCATACTGAGCTCTGCACTACATCTATGGATAAGAGCTTGTAATACTGTATCTCCTAAGAGGCTATCTTATCAAGGATAGTCTGGGGAAATAGACATTGTCGCTCACAAGAATCTGCTGCATTTGCTCAGGCAGATTTTACTGAGGGTAACAATGAGTGTAAGAATGGCTTAACAGGTTAAGATGCTACATCCTGACCAGGTGGCATCCTCTGGTTCTGAAATGAGAAGCCAATGTGAAAGTGCCTTAAACTTGCATTATTTCTAATGGCCAGCAGGTGGCGACTCCTCTGGTTGTAAAAAAGAAGTCAACAACTCAACTTCTCACTCAATTTATTGCGTCAGTAATCATTGTAAACATGAGTTTACTGTCTTCGTAGCTAGTTTCAATACAACACAATGTTAATTTAGGGGCTGTTTACACAACAATGTTATTGATAATAGTATAAGTTACTAGTAACTTTTTTGGCCGCCTAAAAATGTCTTATTCAGAGTTCGTTGTGCTTAGCTTCCCTCTAGCATGTCAGTTTTTGCCACTGACAATCAAACACCAAGACGGTGACAGCTAAAGTGCTGAACTAGTGGTTTCAAAACCAACAGGTGACATCACGATCAACTGGTGTCCATTTCATTTCAACAAAACGACTAATTGTCTGCTAATGTGTGACATGTTGATTGTTGTTTCTCCCAGCGCCAGCAGATGTTTCCTGATGGGAGTAGCAGTGACCTCACGATGGATGTGGCCCTTCAGTCGACGAGACAAAATGTAAGAGTCATAATAGTCCCTTGGACAATGTTTATTGTGGTCCAGCTAGTTATTTTTCTTGCTTTTGTATGCAATAGGATTGGGAAAATATGATAAATGTGTGTCTGAATCATGTGCTCATTGTTAATGCATGTGTGTGTTTCTGAGACGCATTGCAACCACATAGACAGACAGCAAGTCTACTTGTAATCCCTGCAGACAACTGTGTCCTCCATGTTCATCACAAGCAGCCGGGGCGTCGACACCCGCCAGTGCACCGGCATGGGGAGCACATTCAATCCCTTCAACATGACATCAATGGTGAGAGCAACCTGTCTCTTCTGTAACTGCTCTGGAGGGGTGTTACTTGTATTGAAGCTGCTAAATCAACAGTGTGAATCTAAACCAGCATGTTTGTTACTGCTGTTTGCTGAAACTTAATTATGAATTATTAAAGCTATAGTCTACGATTTGGAATAAAAAAAAAATCCATTCCGTCTATCAGCCGTAGGCCTGCATAGAAATTGACCAATGGGAGCCTTTGCTCCGGAAGGCTCCCATTGGCTCGTACCCTCCATCCAATCCCCTCGTCTCCCCTGCTCCTTGTCATCCCACCTCGTCCCCTCCCACTCCCGCCTCGTCGAATCGTGGAACACTGAAGGGAGGGGTTTGGTTGTAATTATTTAATTTATGCCGATTTTTTGGTCTGATTTTGCTCAGCTAAATTTCATACGTCTTGATATCAGCTGGCATCACCGCTACAAAAATAGGAGATGATCTGGCTAACATCACTGACAGTATGTCAACAAAGCAACTACATTCAAATCAGTTTCAGTAATTACATACGTTACATATTACATATTACATCAGCCTGATATCTAAGGAAACAGTTTACGAATCAGAATGAGAATGAGAAAAAAAACAGTTTAGATAGTAAATGCTTCATTATATCGTGTATGATCAAATGGTGTTTGTCTGGCAAATAGTCTCATGTTTTTGTGCATCTCTGAAAAACTTCCCATTTTCATTATTTCCCATCATAACTGTTAATTATAGTACCTATAATTAACAGTAATTGAAGTAACTATTATTACTGCTAATTACAGGTAATTAACAGTAATAATTATAGTACCTATTGTTACTGTTAAAGGCAGAGTAGAACATTTGGAAAAACAGAGGCTTTTATTTCTAACATATCGTCGAACCGAAAACATCCTGTCCTGTCGTTCAGACCTCTATCCAAAGCCACGCCCCACGAACACGAGAGATCGCTGAGAAGAGGAGCGCAACATCTACTGTGCGAGCCAATTCTAATTGTTTTAGAGCATTCAGAACAAAGCCTCACTTTCCTATGGCTGAATCATGCCTTTGTTTAGAGAACTATTGTAGATCATAACGAGTAGTTATGAGGTTTAGGATCTGTAATAAAACCACCTGGCATGCATGTTTATACCAGACAGAACCCCACATTGACTAGGATCGTATGACCTCCGTCGTAGCAGACAACCTTCGCCGCAGGATAGCGCTCTGCAGATCTATTATATAACTGTATCCTTGTCCACCTTCAGTGTGCAGAACCTCCACGTCCTAGACTTCTTGGTATACAAATTGTTGTACATGGCATGAGAAAAAAGAGTTCAACCTTAGTGGAATGTTCATATTACCTTACGTGGGGTAAGGTAATATCCCACATGCTCGTGATCGGCAGAGTGCATGCAATCAGGAAGTAAGCAAGCAGGTCGTCCAATTATTTTCTCCAGTCCGACATTTTGACATTTTCTGCCACGGCTCCAGGTGATATTTTATTACTTTTTTTATGTTTTTATGTCAGATACAAAGTTTTTCAGAATAGCATCACTTACTCAACCTTTAATTGTAGCACCTAATTTGTGAAATTAGTTGCAACAATTGTTTTCTCAGTTGGAACTTTCTACTAGTGCTGAGAAGGAAGGCTTTTATTTCTGTATTGTTTTTTTCTAACCACATTACCAGTAAACGTCATATAACATTTATAAATAACCACAAAACTGTGCTTTCGTGGTTTACATGTACTTCACTTCCTTCTTTCTATTCCCCCTTCAGAGCTCCAGCTGCTCCCTCCTAAACCCTCTGAGCTGTGTGGTGGGTGAGGTCTCCGTGAGACAAGGCCCCATCAGTCTGACTGAGGGGCAGGTCCTCACTGACAGCATCATAGATCTCGCAGGAGAAAACACAGGTACACCGACATTGTTGTTTCCAGTGTATTCTATAAGAGTTAAAGATTTCCATACTTTATTGTTAATTAAAATGTAATTGTTTCGAACACATCACAAATAATTAGATAGAAGAAGAATAACGAATCTTAGCAATAACAATATGTTGTTGGGGAGCAATAATGTATATGCAATCATATCCCAGATTAATAAATTAATACATAATATGTGTCCAAAAAGAAACAGGCAGGAGTAAAGCCTTACGTGGTCCCAGTAGAAATGCTATAAAGGTGAATGTTGTGTGTGTTTGTAGTGGTCTTTAGATCTGTGTTGCTGAAGAATGGAGACAGCATCGTCGCATGTGCAGACATCCTGCCAGAATCCCCTTCAGCAGAGCAAACCTTCCCCAACGTGACAAGCTTCAACAGGTGATGCAATAACAATGGCGTGGGGTTGGTAGGGTCATCTGAGATTCCTTTTTATGTTTTCTCTGTAGACTGTGGCACTTTGCCATGGGGTCCGCGAAATAATTTACTATGAATAATAATATAATTCATAATTGTGACAGACAGCAATAAGTTAATCATGTTCACTTACTGAAATAACTTAAAAGTAAAAAGGCTGTCAAGTTGAGTCCAAATGTGATTTGAATAAAATCACTCTCTTTTTAAAAGTATATGAATTGTGGGACTAATGACAGTGGGACTAATCAGGGATTATCTCAACTTAAAAAAAAAGATTCAATTTAAGTTAAAACACAAATCATCTAAAACAGACAAAAAGAGAGGGCAGTTTAGATTAATAATTTCCTTATTTTACTCATCATAAAATAACTTGCTATCTATGATGTGCCATGAAACACTGACTGATGACATGTGTTACATTTCTCAGTCTGATCAGCTGTCAAATGGTACATTTTGATATTTAAAGAAAAAGTCCTTTACGTATTAATAGTAAACATAAAATCCCAGTGACTCGATCACTTCTTGTGATCTTATTATACAGTGTTACTCATAATCATTACAAATTTAAATTTTTTTTTTTCCACAGTTTTGACTTCCGTAAGAGGGTTGCAACTGTCCTGGGGGTGGACAAAACAAGAGTCACCATCCTGCCCAACTCTCTCAGCTCTGATGATGGTGGGAGGTGCCAGAAAGTCACATTCATGGTGTCCGGTAAGGAAGAAACCCTCTAAAAATAAGACGTTACCCTATAAATAGAACAATGTGTCTAACTGGCAATAACAGGGCAATTATTCCAGTAATGGTGATGTGAGAAAGTGAGTGAATATTCATTTCTCTGCCTTGTTTTATATTGGTAGTCATATAAAAATGATCATAGCCATTAACCATCTCAACAGATCCTTTATGAATAATGTGATGGCACACTTCTGAAAGAATTCCCTTTGAGTGGTCATAAACACTTGTGGCCCATTAACACACCTCACCTCCTTGTTCGTGACTGGAGCCTATTTTAATGAGCACTGGGTCAAAGTCACTGAACAGGGCAGGGCTGACGAGACTAATGAAACACAGGTAAAACACAGACAGGAAATCAATATACAGAGGACACAAGAGGCAAGGAACTTCAAAATAAAACAGGAAATCAACCAAACAAAACATAAGACCATCACAACTGTATGTCAAGAAGGATACAGAAATGCCAAAGGGGGTCACAATAAACAGTAAACAAACAATGATGTCATATGAGTCCTAAAGGAGAATTAAAATAGTATCAAAGCTGATTTAGTAGGAGCCTACTACATTATGGCCAGGACTGTTCTCTCCTGCATTCAAAACAACACAAAAGTTTTTTGTGTGTGAGATATAATCTCAATCTATCAGCCTATATATGCACAGCGTGTAAGCCTATAAACATTTCAGGCTTCCAGGACCTGTACGGGCAAACCGTGTGCCCAGGCTGTATTCATCAGGACAATGAACAATTACAGGCATTGAAAAATCTTTAGAAAACCTGAAAAATTGCTCAGTAACCTGACGCTGACGGGGGGGACAGAGAAGTATTTATGGCCTCACAAGTCTCCCACAAGCTGCAGCGTTGACTATTGCAATGAAAAGGCCTCCTTCATCACCATCCTCACCATCACGTATAACAAATCAGTCACTGTGGCCTGGAGAGTCTGTGTGTAATTAAGCATTGTCACATTGTCTGTATCCTAAAGGGGATGTCAGCGAAGAGCGAATGAAGACCGTCAAAACCAGCGAGGAGATGGGCATGTTCATGGAGTCTGACTCATGCACAAGTAAGTACCCTCCACACTGTGTTTATACATGTAACCACCTCTCAGAAAGACACATTCTTTTGTTACGTAAATGTTGATTTTGACGGAGAGAAATTGTGCTGTAGGTAATCTATTATAGACTATATTAGTTTCGCAAAATGTCTAGACGTAGCTGGTTTATGTTTTTTTGATGGGGGCTTGAAGGTAACACTTTTCAGGAGGGTATATGTCTATTCATTTTAATAAAAATGATTTGAGTACAGAAGTAGCACACTGAGTCATAGTCCTCTTTTAATAGAGTTGAATTTCTCATATAACAATAATAATGATGAGTGAATAAAGAATAACCTGTGGGCACTTTTTCAGATGTGACGCCTTCAGGAAGCGCAGGTCGACTGCTGATGCCAGGGATGTTTCTTCTGGGCTTAATGTTTATTGCTGCCTGCCTGCTGCCACCTACAGTTTATTTATAGCTCAGAGATACGGCCAGTGGGGATGAATGCATCCTCATACTGTAAAACTGCTATTAAATGTAGCCCACCAAATGACACGATGCCCATCTGTTTAATCGTCAAGCAAATAATGGTGTTCTTTTGTACAAATGACCTTGTGTAATAATAATTTTAGGCAACGAGCTATCCATTAACTATTCAGAGTAGCCTTGAGAGAAGTTTTCCGCAACCTATTGCTCATGTTTTATTCATTTACAATGTTAAATGGGCGGGGGAAATGAAACATGGAACTCATTTATGCACAATCTACATATTCATGTCAAAATATCTGTAAATATCTGGAAAATTGTGAATAAAATACAATAATGTTTGTATGTCTGGAGCCAATAATCTATTCTTTTTTAATAGGCTAAACATATTTATTATACACTTGGCATGGTACGAGTTCCTTATAAGGCATCATTAAAATAGTTTGTGACTCATCACTTCATTAATGGTTCATAATTAACTATTTCTTTATATATTAGTTATAATGATCTTCATCCTAGGTCTTTTCATCTCTTTAGTTCATCAGTTACCCTGCTCCCATTGACCCACGACCTTCTAAAAAATGGCTGCTGTTTATTGATGGTTTGCCTCATAGCTTATCCTTCCTTGTAATAGATTAGATATTAAAATATTTAAAAAAACACATTAAAATTGATTAATTAAACTTGCTTTTCAGTAAATAGGGGGAATCCAAGGGAACACTAATATTTACGGTGCTATTTATCTGTTCATTTATCTTTTTTTTTTTTTTTTTGCATTCCCTGCATTGTTTAATTGTGCTGTGAAGCACTTTTAATCGCCTTGATGTATGAAAGCTGCTACACAATAAAGATGCCTTGCCCAGTTTCGCGGCTCTATATTCTTACAGTAGTGTTGGGCCGCAGCACAGATTTTATGCCTACACCTGACGCTGTATCGTTCGGCGCGTGGATTGCTATTCACAGAAAAGGAGGCGAGTCTGGATCCCTCTGCGTCTACTGGAAGAAACTGCAGTCACGTGACCACGAGCGTCAACAACGAAATGGCAGCCTCCTGCTTTGTAAATTAAACACAAGGTCCAAGCTGGGAAAGGAGCTCTTCGTTTGTTCACCCGAGAATCGCATTTGCAAGACGAAACCACCGGGTGTGTATTCCGCCTTTCACTGGCTGCATGCGGGGGGGCTTTAGCGTTAGCTAGCGGCGGCGTGGGGGGGCTAACGTGGCCGGTGGCAAGGCGCGGAGGGACGGGACGGGTGAACAACAACAACACGCCTTCAGTCCGTTTAGTCCGCTATCAAAGCGGAGAGAATATATCTGTAAAACATGACAGATATGTCACCAGCGTGCTAGCACCACACCCACTACTGAAAGCAACGGTGAACCGCTGACTGAATCAGTTATTGTGTTGTGTAGTTGGCCTGTTAATAACGATGATGTCAGTGTGAACAAAACAAAATCCTCGAGCTCCGTGGTTGTATCAGAATACCGCACGCAGCTGTCTGATTTGATTTGAGCTAGTTAGCTAGCGTGTCTGGTAGGTGAGATATGGGATGCGACTGATTAAAAAAATCTAAATTTGTAAACAACAATCGCATGCGGAGGGTTTAGCCAATAGGAGAGCTCATCGATGTAGAGTTCTGCTACGCGATTGGTCGCCTCGTGGGAGGTTATTTAAAAGCCAGTTAAACGGTGAATGTGAATCGTGATAGTGGATTCACCACTGCACGAGTGCACCAGCCATTTAGTCTTCAGCCATTCGTTTAATATTTAACTTCTGTGCCAGTTAGGCTCATGATCCAGGTGTGGACTGTGACTTTGAGCTCCACGTTAATAGTCAATCAGGTAACGTTAAGTTACAGTCAGTGTCCTGCTCCAGTCACCTGAACGCAACATGACTTCACAAAAGTCAGGTAATCTATGAATTATTAGGGAGGATTTGAATAACAATAGATGAGGACGTCTCCACGTTTGTTGTTCAAATAGTAGCCGTGTGTAATTTATTTTTTCAAGATTCATATCATTGTAAATATCATGGCATTGTAGTTCTGTGGTATCAATAAGTACCACTTATCGTGTTCATCTTTGCTTTCTCCATTCAGACACTGCCATGTCTCCAAAGATCACAGGAGAGCTGCTTCGGCAGCTTCGCCAGACAATGAGGAATTGTAAATACTTCTCTGAGCCCATACAGGCTTACATAGTCCCTTCTGGAGATGCACACCAGGTAGGTGAGATCACACACACACACTCACAACATGCATATAACTGCATATGTACATGTTTAAAAGACGGAAGACAAACTGAGAGACGTGCACAGGAAAACGGTCCTGCAGCTGCTATTCCTGCCTATTTCTACGTCGTGTCCTGACTCCCTCCTGATCCTCTCGTCTGACCTTCGAAATTAATTGTAGCCCTTTGCCCACTGCTCCTCCCCTTTCCCCTCTCCATGTACAAGACGTGATGTCAGAAGAGCAGCAAAGGTGGCATTTAAAATGTCTGACTGGTTGATGGCCACTTAACACTGATTGTTAATGAAGCTGATCTCTCTCTCTCTCTCTCTCTCTCTCTCTCTCTCTCTCTCTCTCTCTCTCTCTCTCTGCCCCCCATGTCTTTCAGAGTGAATACATCGCACCGTGTGACTGCAGACGTGAATTTATCTGTGGATTTAATGGCTCTGCAGGTAGATTTTGCTTGTATGTGTGTGAATGGCAATGTTCAAAATGTGATAATCATGCAGGGACTTGGAACTTTTATTCTGTGGGTCTGCAAACCACCCAGATCCAGTTTCATCGTCTCATGTTCAAGTTTATTGGTACAATACAAGATGACACATGAGTTTTTTTTATGATGTTGGCAGAGATGCAGTTTCAGGCGAGGTGGCCTACTTTAGAATAAACCACTTTTGAAAATCAATGCATGTTTAGAAGTGTGAAGGGAGAGCTCATTCATTCATCCGCTGCTGTAATTTCAGAGGCACATACTGGACTTTTTGCTTTTCAGAACTGACTGAACAGGTTTTGACCCAGTGTCTTATTGTACACGCACACAGTCACATCAAACGAGTAATAGACTACTAATAGTGTATCACCATGACAGTATTCCTTTGCATACTTGAATTTCTTTAGCAAATCATAGCCAGCAAAGGTAAAAAAAAAAAAAAAAAGGTCACGTCTTCTTTGTGTGTTGATGTGCAGGTACAGCCATCGTCACAGACCAGCACGCTGCCATGTGGACCGACGGGCGATATTTCCTCCAGGCCACTCAGCAGATGGACAGCAACTGGACCCTTATGAAGATGGGTAAAGTGGTCTTGCTTGATGTTTTCTATTGTACATGTTGAAAATAAAATTGGCCTGTTAGAGATGTTAGGAAGCTGTAGACACAAACAATTCTTCTCATTTTAAGAGTGGTGGTTATTTTTTGAGTATTTACACACAAGATAAAGATTTGCAGTAGAGATTTTGAATGAGTTGTGTCTTTATAGACAACACTTAAGTATGCTTAACATCACACTGTTAAAAAGCACTGATGAGCATGAATCACAGCCGGAATTTTAGTCAGAATGTTTTGACCTAGTTTGAAAATGAAAAACAAAGCAAGATTCTCTTATTCACGCCTGTCTTTTTATGACAAAATAAAAGAAGCTCTATGTGAAATACTGGTATGACTCATGCATGTTTTGCATGTCTGTCTCTGTTTGTGGTTTTATAATTATATCTAGGACTGAAGGAGACACCCTCTCAGGAGGACTGGCTGATCAGCATCCTGCCAGAGAACTCCAAAGTGGGAGTTGATCCCTGGATCATCGCTGCTGGTAAGTTCAGGTTGCGGTACAATTTTCATTTCCATGCAGTCACAATCAGAGCAGTGTGAACACAGTGCTCTTCTCACAATATAGCAGGAAATATGCTTCGGTAAATTAAATTCTTACATTAAGGAGGTCTGAATTTACGTTATAAAAACCCTCAAACACAACTTAACTTCAGTCTCCAGTATGATCAGCAGGCCTTCTCTGCAGACTTGGAGTACAATGTGGTTCCAGTATTTCTGCCCAGTCTGAATATAACAAGAATAACATTGCAGAAATAACTTCATAAGCTTCCAGACAGGTAGCCTACATAATAACATATACCGTATTTCCGTCTGATGTCTGATGTTATGTTATAGATCAGTGGAAGAACATGTCCAGGGCGCTGACCAGTGCAGGCCACTCCCTGGTGGCAGTGCAGGATAACCTGATCGATGTGGTCTGGTGTGACCGCCCAGTAAGACCCAGCACGCAGCTCCGAACCTTGGGCCTAGACTACACCGGTCAGTGCAGAGCACCCTTTATCGCCATTATTATTACATACAAATCAATGATTTATTTTGAGAGCAGAAGTAGAACTTTGATCTGTGTTATATTTCCAGAGTTAGGCAAAATACAGGTTCCAGTCTGCTGTAACTACAGTTTCTTTTCTACATCTACAGGTTTTTGAAGGAAATGAAAGTGTTTGTGATTGTCTTCCTGTAGGTATTTCCTGGCAAGACAAGATCACAGCCCTGAGAGCCAAAATGACGAAGAGGAAAGTCACCTGGTTTGTTGCCACGGCATTGGATGAGATTGCATGTAGGGATCATTTTTTCAGAAATATGCAGTGTAATTACTATGTTTGTCTGACCTTTTTATTGCACCCTAGGATAAATCTTCACCGTGCTTCCTGAGAAACCTTAAAGCAACAGCTCCAGTATGGTTTATTAAGCCCTGGGTTATGGGTGGAGATATCCTGCCAGTGTGAAACACGTTGTCCAGAGCTAGTGGATATATAAGCGTAGGGCCGAACATCTCAACCCCAAGGAACAAAGAATGAAAGGCCTATTTTAGAGCCTTCCTGTTGTATAGAGTCGGACACGTTAGGTTTTAGTTACTGCTGTGTAAAACAAACCGCAGCCAGACTCAACATCACTTCCTAAACATGAGTCCGTTTGGATACACGATCACGATCCAAGGACCCAGGGATGCACGGGTGTCCCTCTAGATGCCTGTCTGAGCACCTCGTTCACCGTTCCTAATGAGCTCTTGCTTCTGATTGTTTGGTCTGAGGGTTTGTGTTAATTGGAGTGATGCTGATTTTGATTGTCATCAGGTAGCATTCAGACAAGAGGGTTTCGATGGGCGTCGCATCGCTCTTAGGCATCCACGAAGGATGACTGACGGTCCAGTAATATTGAAAACCCACACAAATTGATAGAAGTTTCACTTGTGACACATGCAGTATTTGTAATGCATTTTGATGGTAACTGTATACTGCTTACTGAAATTGTCACCATCATTATGGGATGATTTATTTCTTTGAATTTTACTGAACGTTTATGAAAATATAATGTTTTCTTCTCTCAGGGCTTTTTAACCTCCGGGGTGCAGATATCGAATACAACCCAGTTTTTTTTGCATATGCCATCGTGGGAATGAACACAATACGGTAATGGAACATAACAATGCAGCGGCATGATGGCTCGATCATTGCTCTGTTAATTACCCTAATGCTACGGACTTGTAATTAATTATGGATGAGCATTTCTTAAACTCAAAGTATAAACTCATTTTGCAGAAACTAATTAGATAAAATTATTGGATTTCCCCTCCCTCTATGCAGGCTTTTTGTGGACCTGAAGCGTCTTTCTGATCCCGCCTTGAGAGAACACCTGCAGCTGGACTCTCCCAGCAAGCCTGAGCTGAACGTCCGTACGTTCCCGTACGAGTCGGTCTACACTGAGCTCCAGGCCATCTGCGCCGCTTACAGCCCCAAGGACAAAGTGTGGATCTGTGACAAGGCCAGCTGTGCTCTCACGCAGGTCATCCCCAAGGTGAGAGAGCATCGAATCCCCTCGTTTTAACAAAACCACTCCTGATGTGCATTGTTGTACGTGCTGTTGTGTTATGGTTTCAGTTTAAATCATGGCCAAGATGAGTGTGATTCCCGATATGATCTCGATAATCATCAATATATGCTTAAAACTCTTGTGGCACTTAAACTGGTATCACTTTCATTTAGTCGAGAAACAAATATTTTTATTGCCACAGATATGAGACATCTTTATTTAGTGAACAATCAAATAATCTAATAAGATGATCTTAAATCATATTGTCTCCCTGCATAAATTAAGGATAATTAAAAAAAACATATTTTCTTTCCTGTATTTTTAAAGCCAGGCTCTATTTTTCACTTCTCTATCATGATAGCGATCTAGACAGCTATTTCAAGTCACCGTGATGATATTTACGATTAAATGTTAATTTACCCTGATAAACGTCCCATTCCGAGTTAGCACAAACAAAGTCAGAGCAAACATTTTACTATTGAATTAATTTTAAGGTAACACCCACTACGTTTTAAACTGTAGATGTTTCCTCTTGATCCATTTCAGGCCAACAGGACTCCGATTCCCTACACTCCACTCTGCCTCTCCAAGGCTGTGAAGAACGCAACTGAGATTCAAGGCATGAAGATGGCCCATGTAAGGACCTCCGGACTGCCTTCAAATCTGTTGTGTTCATCCTTTAAGTTTTGGGTTCATGACATCTCTTCGTAAACTGTCTGATTTCTCCTCACAGGAAGTGTTTTACATTTTCTACACTTTTTCCCCAACAGATCAAGGATGCAGTTGCCCTTTGTGAACTCTTTGCTTGGTTGGAAAAAGAGGTATTTTCATGATTACCCCCCCAATATTATGTTCTTATGTTTACATTTAGGGCATTTAGCAGACGCTTTTATCCAAAGCGACTTACAATAAGTAAGCATGTTGCAGGAAACTAAAATCGATACTTATTGGTCGATCTTACTGGCTATGCTTGTGCTGATTTGTATGCCAGTGTGCGTGAGAGAACTCTGTGTTCAGTCAGCCGTCATTACATACCTCTGCTTGCACTTGAATGAAAGAATTTGCCTGTGTTTCTTTAACTCCCTCCACATGACCGGGTGCTGCGGTTGTTGTTGTATAGATTCCAAAAGCCACCGTGACAGAGATCTCTGCTGCCGATAAAGCTGAAGAATTACGCAGGTGGGTGGGAGCGTGTTTGGGACATTTATTTTTACATCTTCCTTATATGATAAGAATTTATTGTGGTCATGCCAGGCTCCCTTCAGGAGATGCTGTGTGACACAGTGTTGTGATGGTGACTATCGTGGAGTTATATCTCCCTCTACTGCACATGGAAGTGTAGTGAAACATTTACCAAAGGCCTTGGAATGAATGTGATTCATGCTGTTGTAAAATGCTTTTTTGAAAAGTTGAAAAGATCTTAAAACATGTTTTCATATAATTCTCTGGAATCAAGATGTGTGCATCCTTGTGTGAGAATGTCCTCTCTTTTAAGAAGCGGCTGCTTTTTCTTTTTCAGTCAACAGAAAGATTTCGTTGGCCTCAGTTTCCCCACAATTTCCAGCGTTGGTCCCAACGGAGCAATCATACATTACAGGTCGGTTGGCTTACGAAGCAGATCCATGTCTATTCCATTTGTGTATCTGTTTTTGTGAACTGTGTTCTTTGATAATAGTTGACTTCATCTTTGTTTATTGGTTTTTCCTTTTAGACCCCTCCCTGAAACCAACAGAACCCTCTCTGTGAATGAAGTTTACCTGATCGACTCCGGAGCTCAATATGTGTAAACGAGATAATTATTAAATGCGTTTAGGCGAACCAGCCATGACATGACTTTTATCTTCACACCCAACATAGGAACAGTTGTGTGTGTTTTTGTTGACATGCATACACATCTGCTTTCATATTCTGTCTTTGGCAGTGATGGAACCACGGACGTCACGCGCACCATGCACTTTGGGACGCCATCAGCTTTTGAGAAGGTACAATTGTTTATTTGCTATCGGCTGCTTTCACTGCCAAAATAAGTCTCAGGTTAGAGTTTAGTTTATCGACTTAAAGCTATTTGACTGAGGCTATTTGATTGATATTAGCTGATTTTGTTTTATATTTTTTTTCTCGTATGGTGTGCTCTCTCTCCTCTAGGAATGCTTTACCTATGTATTGAAGGGACACATAGCTGTCAGTGCTGCGGTTTTCCCCAACGGAACAAAAGGTGTGGTCCTCTACTCTGACTTGTTACAGTATGTTCCGCATTGACAAAGGCTTAAATGATCTACGCTGTTTGAATAGAGATTTTACCTTGATGTTTTAATTTTAGTCTTGGAGATAACATCAACAGTAGACACGTCTTTGCTCACAAAGGTGGCATCCTTTTGATCAGTTCTTAGGAAACTGGGTGAATCATAGACATCGGCCATTTCAGAGGAAATGTTGAAATGTTAGCGGAGCGTAGACAAAAATGCCATAAACAATTGATGACATTTTGCTGTATTACTTTAAGGTGGGATCTTCTCTAATGCTGCGTTTCCTCCCCAGGCCACCTGTTGGATTCTTTTGCCCGTGCGGCTCTGTGGGAGTCGGGGCTGGACTACCTTCATGGTACAGGACACGGCGTGGGCTGCTTCCTCAACGTCCACGAGGGGCCCTGCGGCATCAGCTACAAGACGTTCGCTGATGAACCTCTGGAGGCCGGCATGATCGTCAGTGATGGTATGGCGGGGGGAGGGCATGTTTTTCATTCAGACAGCTGGACTCAGACATTAATGACATCTATTAATTCATACTGTAAGTTTAGTGGTCTGTCATACTAGAAACCTTCTAGAAAAGAACATTAACTCAAATACATTTTCACTATAAAGATATAGTAACAACTATACAAATTATTTTTCCTTTTCTGTTTTTGATTATATTTTCATCTCAGTTTTTTTCCTTTCTTCTAGAACCTGGGTACTATGAAGATGGATCTTTTGGCATTCGTATTGAAAATGTGGTCCTTGTTGTGCCAGCTCAGACCAAAGTAGGTTAACTGAGAGAAAGGTCTAAAGTTCATATGATGCAGGGGTTGAAAGTGTTATGAACACGTGTTGAAACAAGCGCAGGACACAGAATTAATGGTGTTGTCAGTAAACAAGTATTTATTGCCACAAAGGATGAGGATATAGAACTGATAATAAAGAACAGGACTCTGGGGTCCCGTTCAAGAGGAATGGGTTTATGAAGCTGGCAGATAATGAGGGGAAGCGTGGAAAGCAGGCGTAGCTGGCAGGCAACTGGTGATCGTTATGCAGGTTAGATTTCAAGGAAACGCAAGGTTTGCTTGCGTGTGTGTGGAGACAACCAGGTGGTGAGTGAGTGTGATGGGCAGTGCCAGGAAAATGAGAAGGAAAGAGAAACCATATCAAAGCCAGCATGCAGATAAAACTTAGCGAAAGAGACGAACAACAAGGAAACAAAAGGGTATTCCACAAGTCATGGCACAGCCTTATTATTCTCATTAAGGTGTTCTTTAGTATGTTTAATCATAGGAGCGGTTTTAATTATAAGGAAATATGTATGTTTTATTTCTCTTGTCTGTGTGTTCAGTACAACTACAGGAACAGAGGTAGTCTGACATTTGAGCCCCTCACTCTGGTTCCTATTCAAGTCAAGATGATGAACACAGAGCTGCTCACTCAGAAGGAGGTAAGGACGATTTTGCGCGATTGTTTTAATATTTTAAATGATCAAAGAAAAAATTCAGCCATTAAAATGAGTTCATAATGTTTTATTGGTTAAGGTGATAAAATACAACAAATCATCCAATGTAGTTAACTAGCAACATTTAAAATCCTAAAGTATGCGTGTTAATATTCCCAGCTATTTCTATTACATGATGAACTACGTAAAGTCAGTCTCTTCATGGTTTGACGGCCTCTCTTCCTCTCTCCTGCAGCGGGACTGGGTGAACGAGTACAACGGGAAGTGTCGGGAGGTGGTGGGAGCAGAGATGGAGAGGCAAGGCAGGAAGGAGGCACTGGAGTGGCTGATCAGAGAGACCCAGCCCATTGCCTGAGGACGGACTCTAATCCTCACGCCCTGGAGTACTGTGCGATCAATTGCTCTGCAGTGATAATCGTATTTTTCTCATCTTTCTCCGTGTCCCACACTCAGCTTCTTTTCTAAAGCACATTGTATCAGCAGTTTTATTGAAAATCATTAATAAAAATCAAGAAAGAACTTTTCCATGTCTGCTTCTTTGTGTCTCCTTCTTTTCTTGAACAACGAAAGCCTCATATTCAGCCGGGCAAGTGTAGAAAAAAATGAAAAAAGTAACTGTCATAGTATGCATTTACAGTTAGTACTAGCAGAATCCTGTATTAACATTTGGCACCTTTAAAATTAGAAAGGTAACCTTGTGAGTGTTCCTATGGCAGGAATGTGGATCACATTGTCACGTATTCATGCGTGTGAACTCGACTCAAATGAAAGTGGGAGCCAGGAAGAAAACAAAAATCCATAACCCTGCTACAGGTGAAACTCTCTCATTGAGTCCTCCTTCACAGGACTCAAGAGGGAGACAAGTATGAACCCAGATGAGTGAGATACGAAGTTAATGGTATTTTTTGTAATATATTGGAGGAAGATGGGTAAAGGCGAGTTATGGAGATGGTTGCTGACAGCTGGCAACTGTGGCGTTAAGCAAGGCAAGGTTGCAGTCAAATAAAAAAAAAAGTAGGTCCTAACTCCTATGCCTTGACCTCTGGGGAAAACGTCACGGGGTTAAGGAAAGGCAATAGGAGAACTCAAAAGGATTTAGGAAAAGACGACCGCGGTGCTCAGAGAATCCGACCAGACTTTCACTAATGACTAATGACTTTACGTCATTATAATGTACCCACTGATGATTGACAGCTGATGATTGGTACCGTGATTGACGTGCATCTGTGCTGGAAAAACTACAATAATGGACTACAAAAAGTGCATCGTCCACTTCTCCACATGTTGTTGGTTTTATAAGCAGCTTGTCACTGACCGGCTTCAGTTCCAGCAGCTCCTCCTTCCTGTTTGAAGGAAATATACTATTCGACTGCAGCCACAGAGAGTCTCAAGAGTAAGGGAGATGGAGGTCCAATCCCAATGTCTCCCCTAAAGCCTTAAAGCCTGAACCCTCAGGGACATAACTGACCTCACCTGGTAAATGGTTCAGTGTGAGAGGCTCTAAGGGCTTGAAATGGTATACATACAAATAAGTCTGAGGAAGGGTCTGCGAGCCCGAAACGTTACTCCTTTTCGGTGATAATACATTTTTAGTGCTTTGGAGCTCCTTGTTGGTGTGCGGATTTTTCCTTTTTTCATTATTGACTTTTTTGTCCAGCACCCAGCGTCAGTTTTTTGGATGTGCGTACCTTGTTTATACTTTCAATACATACAAATAAGACAGCACTTTAGGGTGAAATATGTATTACATTACTTTTATGACACCGATTGTTGGTTTTTAACAGTTTTAACTGACCGATTTGAACGTCTTCCAGGCTCTTGTCTTATGAAACGAGAGGTAACTTTCAAATAATCTATTTACTCATTTTGTCCAAACCGCTTGAAAAAGGAAAACTATAATAAGTGGTCAAAAGTCAGCAGAAATGCACTCTTAGGGAAAGTCTGCACACACCCTTGATTATTTGACAGTGGGACAGACCTAAACCCTCACAGCTCTTAGGGGAATGGGCCTCAAAAATCTGAGTCCGTGAGTGTGGACATTGGGATCGGGACTGAGTGAACCGGGATCCAGAGCAGAGCAGCAGACGTGACCAAGCGAGGTGGATTTAAGACGAGCAGGGTGGTACCTGACTTTACAATCTGGCAGAGCAGAGTATTTGGAGAGGCTTGATTACGGTGATGAGATGCAGCTGATGGTTCAGCCCTAAGTCTGGCACACCTGTGGGCAATCACACACACACACACACACACACACACACACACACACACACACACACACACACAGAGCTGCCCTCAGGGTAATGAGGCATTGAAGATGACGTCCCAGGGGCAGACGCAACAAAAGAACAGCCAAAAATTGAATTCTCCTGAACTTTAGTCCCTAGTATGGGCCGAGTTATCAATCCTACGTTTCCTATAACGCAACTTGATAGCATCTCTATATCACCCTATAAAGCAGTCTTACTGTTATTAAGGCACTGAATTCATCAGGAGGATGTACTAGACTTGAGCTTCAGAAGACATTATTCAACATGAAATTTACACCCATGATAACTAGACTGAAGGAGGGGTCAAAGCGCTGACCTTTCCGGTGTCTCTCTTCATGACATTCAGACATCTTCTCACTCCCCACAGCGTAACTCGCCACCACCCTCTAAAGCTGCATGTAAAAGATGGGAGGGTCCAGGGTGACACCGCTGTCGGGGTCGTTGGCGTACACTTGAAACGACAGCGGCAGCGTCACGGCGGTCTGTTCCTGCGGTCTCTTTGGGGTTGTAGCGCCCCCCTCCTCCTCTTCCTCCTTCAGTCCGACAGGCAGCGGGTTACTGTAGATGTAGTAGATCCTGGAGTTGTCCTTTGCTGCCTCGGGTTTCCTGAAGAAGGCGAGAGGGTTGATGAAGCTGGTGGACCTCTTCACTGCTTTGACCGCCACGGGGTTGGCCGGCTCACCGCGGGTCACTGCACTCTCGTACACGTGGGCTCTCTTTGACTGCCTGGCGGAGGAGATGGCACTAATTGCACTAATGACTTTAATGCACGTCTACAGTGCATTGCACTCTATTTGAGTTCAGCTTTAAAGACTAAGATTCTGCAGAAATATTGCAAGTGCACTCAACTTTAAAATGTTAAATATTCTTTGAATCTTGTGTTAATAAGTAGCCTATATGATGCATCTGATTTTAAACTAGGGCCTGCAACCTAATAAATGTGAGAATCACTTTAAAGGATCAAAGCACGTCTGGTATCGGACCCTCACCTGGTGCGGTTGTAGCAGAGGGTGATGTAGTACAGGCCAGTGATGGTGAGGACACACAAGGCCAGGCCAATGAGGACAATGTCAAACACTTTGAACTCTGAGGAGAAGAGAACAAGACAGAAAGAAGAATATCACTTCAAAGACAAACTGAAACAACTCTACGGTGACGGTGTAATGAAACCAAACTGGTATAAAAGAGTCCCACACACCAAACAGAGCCGTGTTAATCTCCTGGTCATGCAGTCCCAAAGCTGTGGTGCCGTTCGGATGGAGGTCGTCTGCCTCCATTGCTCCGTCCTGTTGCGCTGCGCTCATGTCGCTGCCATTGGCTTCCAAAAACATGGACTAAAAACTCTTGTCACTGGTTTCAATAGAGACCAGAGCCATGTGACTCAAACGGCTCGACTCAGTCGCCGTGGAAACACCCCCCTCTTTTGTCATCCCCTCAGTTGAAGTTGGACACCCCATCCTTTCCCTCCCCTCCACCCTTGTTTACTGCTCATTATTCTGCTCAGCGTTTTGGGGGGACACCGAGGGGAGGGAGGGAGACGCTGGGCCTTTTATACTTTGTTGGTAATAAGCTCGGAGTGGTGACCTAAAACTAGAGTTTGCATGTGTCCGACTCGCAAAGACCACCGGTGAAAATGTGTCGAGAGCAACTTAATCACAGTTAAATTTTGACAATGGGTTTGTCACAAGTCTTTAGCTTTTTGTTCTTAAAAGCAGCGTAAACCCTCTGAGGTTAGATGATGCAGCAATGAGATGACTGAAAGAAGTCTTGCTGCCATCTTTACTCATGATTGATATACACAAACATGTCTGCCATTTAAAAACATTGGTAAGAAAGTCAAAACTATATTCATGAACAATATATACAAATGATTATTTTGATTAATTGTTTAGTGTTAAGATAATCTAATTTATGAATTGGTTGCTCAGATGTTGACATGACAAAAAACAGCAAGTTCTCATCTTTGAGAAGTTGGGGATAACTTAACCAAGTCTTAAATTATATATTTTCTGTCACACCTTCTGCACTTTATCACATCTTATAGGAAGTTATTACATCATATTAAGCCTAATAGAGTCCCTTTCACTGCAGAATAACAACCAAATTGAGACTTCGCTGATCAAAATGTAACCCTTAAATGACGCTTCTGCACCTGTTGTCTTCACGTTCATCACTGCTTGTTTTGTGTGTTTTGGGGGACAGGAGTAGCTCCAGGAAACCCGGACCAGGTCCTCGGGCCAATGTGAGAGCCAAAGCCAGCAAAAAGGGCAACAAAGGCAGCATTCTCCTTTCTGCTTATGCTCCGCTTGATCCTGCAGCACCGTGGGAGATATTATGCAATTAGTCGAGCATCCGATTAAAGCTGGGTTTTGTTCCCCTGTTTGACAAGACAAGCTGGAGTGAACTTGGAGAGAATATGTGAGTGACCTTTGTATCAACCTGCCTGAAGTTCTTGGGTGGAGTCGCTACACAGGATGGTAGATCAGGTGTGTTAGAAGCTAGAGATGAGAGCAATGATGCCCGTTGCCAGAGCAACCGGATTCTAATCAAAAAAGTAATCAACAAACTGTCTTCACTTTCACACATTAACAATATTCAACGCAGAGAAAATCAGGTCTATTCACGCACATCAGATAAGTCAAGTCAACGTCTTGTTTTATGTTCAACGATCCTCCACTAGGTGTCAGAGCCGGCCTGCATGACTGAACGAGCAGCTGGATCCTGAGTGACAGCGGTGTGGCCTTTATATTCCATGTCAGCAAATAGTAAAGAAAAACAAAGCCAACCAGAGATTGACTGATTAGGAAATAAGCCTTGACACTGAAATATGTGTTTATTAGCCTCCTAAACGATTTGAAAGCCTGTTTTAATTTTCACACGCATCCGTGCTCTCTGCAGAGCTGTTTTGATTTAAGGAGGCATGTGGGTGGCATTAAGTTGGTATGGTTTATTTGGGTGGACCTGAACGCATAAACCAACTCTGTCATGGGATTTAGACCACAAACTGTAATATTAACACTGTGGAGGAAATTATGAAATGTATCACGATGGGTAAATAACATTTACTCCTTTTGTTGTTTTTTTCGTTCCTTTTCACTGAGAATACCATTTTGATGTTTGTGGTTTGACAGAGTTATTTAGAGTGATTTAAAATGTACAAGTTAATTATAAGTATGCACACTAGAATTGATCTGAGTGATCATGTTGCAAATACCAGGTGATGATGGCTGGAAAAAGGTGGGATATGTTGGGTCATAAATAACTATAATCCTGAGATCAAACTGCTTGTGCTTGGTTGGACTGAGAAATTATTTTTGGAAAGGCTCTCTTTAGTTAAAAACTTACAACATGAACTCTTGACCTCATTTAAAGTCCCACTTTTTGTGTGTGTATGTGTGTGTGTGTGTGTGTGTGTGTGTGTGTGTGTAGCAGAACCGCTTAGAACATAAAACCTAATAAACAAGAATAAACAATGAATATACAGGTATAAAAACAATAATAATATATAAAACAGGAAAACTTAATCCTAAAACAGGGATGGTTATAATGCATATAAAGTAATATCCCGTCAAAATAAACAGCTTATAACACTGACAGCTACATCAATGTCTACTTCAGAAAGATTCGTTTTAAAAGTGTACAAGCACAAACATTCTTAAAGTTTTGTTTCATTTGAATAGGAGACCACATGTTATGTTACCTTGTAGCCACATCTGGCAGCGGCTAATAAAGGGTGCCTGCATTAATTAAATATTGAGGAGGTAAAGTATTTTTACTGTTTATATAACATTAAACCTTCTTGATGTGCTGTCAGGCTAAATAATAAGTGTATCTGTAGGGAAACAAACCGAATACAATATTTAACGTCAGCGCTAATGCGTGCCCTTTGCATTCACAGCTTATCCACCACCAGCACCTCACTTATCAGCGCAAACAGGCCGCTAATACGCTACCTCATAACTCTTACTAATTCTCTCCCTTATCAGACACCATCAGCATCCTGTGTTTTACATTTTAGGCGTTTGGTCCACAGCAGCTTACAGTGACGAAGCAGGTGAGAGTTCATGTCTTGCTCAATGACTCGAAGTTATTAGACACACTGACCAACACTCTCATGATAAGTCACTGTTTCCTTCACTCGTTTCCTCACCAACTTCCCTTTTGTTTCTCGTGTTTCCTTCAAAGTGGAATTTCTTCTGAAGTATTGGCATCTTCCTCCTCCAAAATAAATGATTGACCGACTTTAAATTGAAGTTCAGCTTCGTGTTACAGCAACATAAATCTGTCCCTATGACTGCATTTACAGGTAACATTTTACGCTGGGGGGCTTTTCAATCTGTATTTTTTTTTTAATCATGAAATGCATTCGGCTCAATCAATCATCTCTCCTATAAGCTTCCCCCAATCCCTCCCCTCTCACTCTCTCTGACGCTGAATTCCTGACCATCCCTCATCGCCCTGCCTCACCCCTCCTCACCCTCTGCTCCTCCGCCTCCCCCATCTCTGTGTTTATATAGAGGCTGGTGGGGAATTAGCATTCTGGCGTGATCCATTTGTTCTGACGTGGTTCAGCGGGAAGGTCCTGCCTTGATTTATTACGCTTGTCAGTTAAACTTCTGGAGGTACGTTTTAATACACAAAAGCTGGGTACCGTATGTTTGCCTCTCTCATTTTGATTGGTTCGTGTATCAGCGATCATGCCGCTGAGTTAGAGTGACTCCTGTATGTGGCGAAAGACTCAGTGTTGATGGAGGTTCATTACATGCACTTAAAGGAAGATTATTATTATTATAAGGGTTATTGTTAAGTTTACGTGATTCTTTTAAAAATACACCATAATGTTATCGAGTTTAGTAAAAAATGATGGCAATATATAAATAATAAATATCTAATAAATGTCTCCATGGTATGTTTTTACACAGGGAACCTTATGTGCATAGAATAATATCATGGAGTTCATTTAAAATAAAAATGTATTTATTATTACAGCTGAAACAATTCATTGATGAACTGATCAACAGAAAATTAAACTCTTTTAATAAATGCTGACTCAATCATTTGAGTCATTTTTGCTGAAAAAAAAGCCAAACATTCATTAGTTTCAGGTCCTGAAACTTTTCAGCTTTTCTGTGTTTTATATCATTTTAAACTGAATATCGGCTGAAGGCCCTGTTCGTCTGGGGAGATAAAAAATTTAAATGCATTATCCTGCGTTTAAGGAGTGTCTAATTGTACCTAATTGGAAAAAGAACCTTGAGAAGATCGACATAATCTCTTATCAAAATAATCAGAAATTGCAGCCCTATTTCTTAAAGAAAGGAGCAAAACCAGAAACTTATGAAACTTATGAATCATATCATTTTGAAATGCATAAAAATGTTTTCTCTCAGATCTGATTATTACAGTGCACAATGCACTTTAAATTAATCAGATTATGTACATTTTATGTTTTGTAAGAATTAACTAATCATTAGTCTGTGTTTCACCAGAGTAAAGGGCAATGTTTAAACAATATATATAGGAGCCCTGTATATATATATATATATATATATATATATGTATAAACAAACAAACTTCCCTTAGAAGCATGAAGTTAAAAACATAGAATGAGCCTTGTTGGACTCAGAGACAGTAGATGCCGCTGTGAAAAGTCACACACTGTTTATATGTGTGATCTAATGATTCCCACTGTCATCGCTGTTCCGTCCAATTAGAATCGAACACAGGATGGCGTGACCCTCAGTACGCGGCTGTGAAACTTAACCAAGCTGTATCAAAAAGAGGCTCGTGCATGACCCGTAATACAAGCAGTGCTACTTCCTTGACCCTGTCTGACCCTGCACCCCCATACTGTACTAGACAGGAAATGAGCCAAATCACATTCAGTTTATTTCAAAATTGCATCAAACAAGCACAGTTGTGAGCCGGGAAACGAGGACTCACTGCATGAGGACCTAGGAGAAACATAACTGTGTGTGTGTGTGTGTGTGTGTGTGTGTGTGTGTGTGTGTGTGTGTGTGTGTGTGTGTGTGTGTGTGTGTGTGTGTGTGTGTGTGTGTGTGTGTGTGTGTGAGTACAAGGGTGTCCTGTGTGTAGGCCTACTGTAGCAAAGAATATTAATATAGTGGTTATATGTATGGTTCAGCTTTAAATTCTCCCTGAAGATTTACAGCAGAGATTAACTCTCCATTATTTTTTAAAAGTTTTTATATCTATAAAAAAGCTTTTATCATAAACAAAATAACTCATATGTAATCTCCTCATATCTCACAATTTCATTTAAGGGGCTCTGAACATCTCCATTTCAGGGATTTACCGCTCCCGAGGATGTATGGCTGAAGACGGTAACTCCTTAAGCTCGGCTTTAGCTTGTGCCGATATGAGACCGAGGATGAGTAGGTACCTGTCGCCATGTGAAATAGCATGTTTCCATCATATTTCTAGATTATTACGAGAGTGGTGCTTGGATTCTATTGTACAGAAGGTTTTAGCTGGTTCAAATGCCTTTGCATCCAATATATCTGGTATTACTGTAAAGGAACACACACACACACATTTATTCTCTGCTAGATGGACGAGGCATATCAATGCTCCAAAAGGATGATAAAGATGTGAGGTGTACGAGTTGTAATCAGGCAGATAATTGATAACACCTGTGTGTATGTCGGCCTTTCTCATTGGAAATGACTCAGTGGAATAACAACGGCATCGCTCGTCATGCTAGCATCATGAAATAACATCCAACTTTTCTTTTGGCTTCTTTGTTTCAGTAAAGACACACATTTAGTTTATTAGCCTTTGGCATCAGAGCCAGCTTTCCAACAAGCTTCCATAAACACACTCCATGCTAACAGACGTCTCACAACGTTAGCGACTACCTGAGGACGATATGTCTGTCAGCATTTCAATGTGCACTTCATCATTTTGGGAACCATTGGTTTGCTGTCGTACTCAAAGAAAAAGAGAATATAAATGCCATATTCTGTACAAAGATAGGACCGGTGTGTGTTAGCTTAAGACGAGAAGCAGCGGAAAACAAGAAGCTAACGCTGCCTCCAGAGAAAACGGACCTCCCGGCAACCCAGGAAGTGTCTGTTTTACAAATCCTATTAGCTGTAGCTACACCAGGACAGCCGCAATACAACAACAGTCATCTGGCTTTTGTTCATCGTAGAGTTCCAGTGTGGAGTCACTGAACCAGTCCATTAGTAGTTGAGTAATGTCTCGAAACACAACAGATCTTAAAACGGTCTTGTTTTGACGATTCTGTTAGCAGGTAGCTAGCTGCTTCCCCAGCCTTTGATTTAAGCTGGGTTACACTAAAAACTGGATGTTCAAAATTAAACATCTCCTTTCAGTTCAACATATGAGAGCACCTATGCGCAATAATATGACCCAATTTTTGATTTGAGTGTTTCTTTATAAATATCTATATAAAGGGGGAAAAAGCTCAACGGTGAGTATGAACAAGCTTGAGGAACCATTATTTTACTGTTAAATTATTTATTATATCTATATTGTTACATATCTTATAAACCCATGGAAGTGCCCCATCTTCTTAAACTGCCGCCCGCATGTCACATTTATCACTCAAATCAAAAACTAAATCAAACTATTACTAAACCAAACTGTTATAACTCAGTCCTACGGAGCAGGATGTTTCGTCCCCCGCACCTCGGCGCTCAGTTGCAGCCCAGCTCTGCACACTGTTGGCTGGGCACCAACAGCCTGCTGTAGCCCTGAGGATATCCAGGCCTCATCTTCTGCTTGCCAAAAGAAAATATGGTTTGGCAACTGGGCCTTGGAGGCTGTATGTGGGAAATGCATGCTGGACCAAGGGCAACGCACTTGCTATGGGTTTTCAACATCTCTGAAAAGATTCTGTGCCTGGGGTTTTCGTAGAGCCGGGCCACTCATCAGCAGGGGATTGTAGGAAGAGTCTGGTTGTCCACAAGAAGGAAATTAAGCGTCTAAACATGACGGGAGATTTGTCCCAATCAGTTGCATTTGATGTGAATGAATTTCGGGGGAATTAAAAGTCAGCTCTTGTTTGTAAAGCACAGAAAAAGCGCTGTTGCTGAGAACTATGGAAAGTGTTAAATGTAAATATGACAAAAATGTTGACAGTAAAAGATGGAAATTGTGGAAATCTCAAATGTATGCGCAAAATGTTCAACATTGCAATTTCCCAGCTGTGTGGTTTGCTGAATACGCGCTCAGGCATGATGAACTCTGCAAAGTCCCAAAATGGAGGACACCAAATCTGTATAAGTTATACTTAAAGTGTGGCCTAATTAACTACATGTGTTGTTGTTCGCTTTAACTTTCCAGTGCTGAATTACATGTATGCATGTGTTTTCAGCTGAAATCTACAAAACGGTAGCAATGAGGTAAAAATTAAATGTGGGCAGGTTGTAAAGTGTCGTTTATGTATTTATATTTGTGCACATATCGTCAGTATTTCTGATTCATGCAATGGTATAATAATAAAATGCCAGTTAACACCCTAAGGTTGTCACAATTCAACTCTCAAAAAGTCCTCAGACTGTTAAGCACCCCCTCTAAATCCTTCTATATAGTTATTACATACTGTTGTTAAAAAGCCACACATAAGAGAGGAACTGATCCAAGCTGCTTAGTTGCAGCTCCCCATCAAACATCACCAACAATCCACTATGTCAACTCACTGAGAAGTCTGAAGGATTCTTCCATTCGACTGTAACTTACTAGCATGGCAGAATGTATTCCTTATTAAGTGATGTTGTCCCTCATCACATCATGTCACTTCATTTCTAATTTGGCTACATTTAAAATTAGCAAAACCAGAAAAGAGTTCCCATGAACTCAGACCACCTACTGTCTCTCTGCCTCTCAAATAGTGCAGAATAAAAGAATTGCAACATCACTTTGCTTCAGCCTCAAAAACAACACTACAATATAAATATCCTGTCGGTTTGAGAGATGGAGGTTAAAGGTGATAAGGTGACTGATGATTACAACGGTCAGATGCTAAATTCGTATTATTTAATGAAGTGTTGAAAAAACACTGTAAAGATTTAATTAAAAATACAAATGAATGCAAGACTAAATCTAATACAGTTTTGATCAAGTAAAACTAGAGTGTCTTTCCAAGAGTATTGCTGTGTCAGCCACATAGGACTGAATGGTGCTATTATATTCCTTTTATATTTTACTATTACAATCCTTTATTATTAAAGTTATTTTGAAATGTTCTCAACAATTAAAATACATGAAAGTCATGATTGGGTAAAAATATAAATAATTTATGACCCATATAAGTAAAAAAACAAAAAAACAAACAGACTAACATACTAACATACACATACAAACATGCAAACGAGTCGGCTTACAGACAACATCATGCAGGTTTACCAGCGACTTTATAAAGTAGCAAATTTGCAATTTTTTTCCCTCTAAATATTGCCCACCTCTATCGGCCACACACACACACACAGAGCGAGAGAAAGAAGAAGGTTTCAGATCCAGACAAACCTTCATTACAATAAAAACATTTGCGCATATATTGAACATGGCACTCACTCACACTAACATGAGTGTGTTGACCCTGCCGAGTCTCCCATGTCAATTCTGTTATCTGAACAAAGTCCATCAGACATCGATTTATCTTGGTGTGCGTGACAAAGCAGACTGGGGAGTCTTAGTTAAACAATTTCTTCAAAACAAACTCCTTCTGCCAAAGCTGCTGTTGGCCAGAGGAAGTCTGAACTGGAATGAGGGGAACTGAGGCCAAAGGGTCTGAAGAGGAGACGAGTACAGAGAGAAGGGACATATTTACCTCCTAAAAATATGCTCATGTCAGTGGGAGTTTATTAAATCGTTGTTTGTTGCCATAGCAGCAAAGGAGATATTGCATGTGTGACAAAAAATGTCTTGTAACCTTAATCTCTTCTCTGAATTCCTCCTCTGCAAGACACATGTATTGCATTTGACAGCAGCAGATTCATCAAGCCTGCCCAAGCAGGGGTCAGCCTCTGGCCTTGATCACCTACCTTCGATATTGCTGCATTAACCTCTGGATGTGATAACACAGCTACTATCTGCAATCCATCAAGTCAAACCAGGTTATCCATCTTGAAGAACTCCGAGATGAGATAAGGAACTCTTTGGGGGGGAAAGCAGCGCTGGAAAATGTACAACGATGGTGTCACTAGATGAAGAAATAATCTAAATAACATGAGTGCAGATTGTATTTAGATTAACAAGCCATTCGTCGTGAATCTGAAGAAAGATAAATGGGTGGTGCACTTTGTGAGTTAATGTGTCGTTAGCTGAATTTTACTGTTGACCTTTCAGCAACCTGTTAAATGTCTAAGAAAGAAAAAGTGGCCTCGTTAGGTTAAATGAAATCTTGCCTAGAAGACTAACAAAGAGCAGTACCGGCTGCACATTAGCAAGTTATTTTGCCTCAGTTAAATGTGCCTGCAGTCATACAGGTTTTGTATAAATAGGAGAAACTGTATTAATTGTATTTCATTATTTTGCCAAAGCACCAGTATGCCTACAAAATACATACAATTAGATTATTAAACCTTTGTAATCTGTCCAAGCAAAATAGTAACTTTGTGTTCATATATCTGCATTCAGAAATGTGAGAATGGGCTAATGATTTGTGCACTTTTTGCATGGCTGATTGTTAATATAATACATAACGGGTGGTGTGTCAGTGTTGAGGATTATACATTAGCAGTGCATGATAGAAATACTCATCGTCGCCCTTTCACCTCGCTACGATAATTCAGCATAATGTCAAACTGTGATTTGTGGCATCGTGGCAGGACTGTAGTCCAGAAAATCATCACTATATTTTTCTCTCATTAGACTGTAATGTTAAGTGCATGACACAAATTAAACTGTGATTTACTGTTGCAACACGACCTGCCCTATATATTTTAGACTGGTTTTCTAGACTGAAGAGGAAGTGAACAGGACTGAAATAGAAAGAAGATGCATGCACACACACATAAACGTGGTACTTGTGTGCGTGTGCCCTCAAACCACACTCTCAAAGAGCAATAAGCAGCATTCACAATGGTTGAATCCACTTCTAAGTATAGATTCACGTCCTTTAAAGGCTCCACAAATGAAACTGTGACTGTAATGTAGAGAAAGTCAGATCAGAGTCAATACACTGTGTTTACATCGACTGACAGGTCTGCCAAGTTTCAACACTCAGCAGAGGTCGATGCCACTTGACCCAAACTAAGCTATATTCAGGCTCCAAACCGTTGACCAGTTGTGGATGTGGTGGCTCCAGTATGAATGGTAGAGTCTGCAGGACTGTGAAAAAAAAACCCTACTGTAGCGTTGTTTAAATTGCAATGTGATGTCACATTGTCTATCTCTGGTTTTTAGGTTATAAGTAACCTGAAAACAATATACACGTCACAAAGTGCACAATGCAGTGCAAGGATTCAAGATCAGGGCCTCGAGCCTCGTCCTGAAGGCTTAAAAGAAGCTGTTATATATCACGTTTAGTCGCACAGAGGAATGAAAAGGTGAGTTGTCAGTGTGAAGTGTAGCTACTGTATCACAGACGAGTGGAAGCACCACCACCCAGATACATTCATCTTTCACTCAGTTCACTCTCATACCAGACACGTTAGCTGGAAATGTCTTGATAAGAGTTTGTGCAATTCAAATGTACATAAACATGACCAAATAGACAGTTACAGTAAATAGTCAACGTGATTGACTGTTTTTTTGGGAACAAAAAGTAAATTTCCTCCCCTCACTGTTGCCATCTCTTTGATAAATGACTGCTCGGGAATAACAAGCAGGCAAGCTGAGGCCATATTTCACTCAGATTGTTTCTATGTTCCATACAATGCAGTCATTAGTCCTCCCTGTGCAATATCTTACTCGCCTGAAAGCTATATTATGAGCCCCATCAATCATCACTGCAGTGGGAAATCTGCCACTGAATGATGGCACCTAGCAGCAGGTTAGCTTTTAATGCTAATGCTACAAACACATCAACAAAATAACTCTCTTATAGGTCCGTGACTGATGCCTATCCAAGCTGGAAGAACTTTTTGTGAGTTTGTTTTTGTATTGGACCTCTCCTATTGATCATAAATCCATGAACAAAATGTAATCATAAAAGCTTTAAAATCTCTCCTCTGAAAGGGATCAGTGTCTGAATTTTTTATAGTCACGTGGCAACTGCATGCCAGTTCCCTGTTTTAGTTGTCTGCAAAGGGTTTTCTTACTAGAACTTGGCATCTTTTGACAAAAGACTGGAGTTGATATCCAAGATGTTTAATGCAGCCTGGGAACATTATTGCTGACTCACTGACAGCTGATAGACATCCAAGTTGGAAAGAATGTAAAGATCTTTCAGCAACGCAGCGGAGAAAATGTCTATCTATCCTGACCATTAACCTGAAACCCTATACTTTAATGGAAGCATGTGGACGGTGTGTTTGCTCAGCCTCATATTGTTTATGTGGGTCAGTCTCTTGCTCAATGGATCAGTTATCTCACCATCTGTGAAAGGACTACACATCTATTTTTAAGTGCTCCTAAAATGGTTGTTCTCTGTTGTCCAGCCAAGAAAACACATTTTGGCAGCATGCACCAAAGATGATGAACACGAGATCCATCATGGAACAAGTCAGAAGGCTTTTCTCAGCACTGCGGGGAGCTTCACCTTGTCGTGTATTTGGAGGAAAATGTAAGCATTGTTTCATCAGATTCAAGATCTGTAACTATATGCCATAGCACTAAAACAATGCGTTTATATACTTCCTTACAGTGACAATGCAAACCTGCTAATGTTAAGTGGGTAGGCCTTTAATGTTTACCATGTTCACTATCTAAGTTTAGCATGCTAACATTTTCTCTCTTTGGACACATTTTAAATTTTACCTAGTGATGGCCCTAGATGAGAAGTTAAGGGATCGCCAAATTTATTAACAACCCTGAGGGGCACGGGGGGAACGCCTGCCCCACATTTCATGGCAATCCATACAATAGATTTTTAGACTGTTTAACCCAAACTACAAATGTCAACCTCATTTTCAATGCTTTTATTTTCACAAAATAAATATTCCATTCACCTTCATTGAAAACGCATGACTATCCAAAAGTAACGTAGGACAATGTAGGTATTTGTAATTAGCTGTGTTTGGAGAACAATAGAACATAATGAGATCCAGACAGCGGTGCACTCTGGGAGACTTTCACTAGTATCCTCTGGAGAGCACGCACAGTGACCAACCATATGATGAATATTAAATCTGAATGATTCATCCTGACATGTTTCCTTGGAACTACAGTGGAAGTCCAAGCCAAGACTGAACGCTAAAATAAAAGTTTTTCCAATTTAAGACCTGACTCTGATTTATTTAGTAAAACAGTGAATCTTGACTGCATCATATTACAGGCTCAATGTGCCATATATTTATGATATGTGAGTAAGGACACTGGCCAATACTTGATGTCAGATACTAAATCCCATTGATTTATGTTGGCATTAGCATACACTACTATGCCTCTGTTGGTTTTCTCACCACATGTTCCAAAACCTTGCCCCTGGGAACCACATGCTTGATCTGGGAGTGCCTACATGACAAATAAAGATGACCCAGGACGCATGTATACATAGCTCCCTGGGAAAAAGATGTCACCAGACTCTCCAGAGGGATCGTACAAGTGTGGGACGCAGGAGCTGTGCCCAAAATAGATCCAGACCTCGTGTACGGAGATGGTTAGAGGAATGCAGCCCCCCGCCCCTCAATTGGTTTTCACAGGATGGACACGGGAAAGAGGCTGCTGAAGCAGTCACCACGTTCAGTCTCATCATTCATATTAAGTTGTGAAAATTTTCTTCAGGCTGCATCCCTGGAGAGACAAAAGTAACTCGGCATTTGATCAAGCAACAGTGTGTTTTTTAAAAATGCATCCATCAATCAAGGAAGGGATGTAATATAAACAGGCTGAAATTAATGAATAAAATGTCTTAAAGAAGACAGGAACATGAGGCTGAATGTTCAATAGCATCAAGCTAAAAATCTGCTAGGCAGACGTGATGCACTGAACCGTATTTAACAGCAGATATTTGCATGCAGTTTTGCACGTTTTAGCCCTGACATTACAAATCATGTACAATGTGTGTTTTTCTTTATGTAACCAATGAAAGCACTGGAATGAAATAGATCAGCCATGACAGTACTCATTTTGTTATCGCTTAATTAACAGGTAACAAATTGGATAAATATCCTGTAGTAGTTTATACGTGAGCAGGGACCATTTTTTTTGCAAACTCTCATTGTCGGCCAGTTCAAAGAAGTTTGGACATCTGAGACTTGAGTAGTCAGCTTCCAAGATCATGTGATTTGGGCTGTTTATTGAATTCAAAGATTGGTGTTTACAGGTGATTGTAAAAAAAATAATAATCTTAAAGCAAGGGGAGAAGTTGATTCTTTACAAGCTGGCAACACAACATTTTGATAAAAACTAAATCTAGACAACAAAATAGTTTTTTTCATTGTGACAACACTCATCTAAAGGTTTTCATATCTACAAGATAATTGTTAAAGCCTTTTTTTAAACTGAAAACCTCCCTTCAAGCAAATGCTCTGCTTAGAAAAATGTTTTATGGTATGAAGTACACACAATGTGTAATGAATGGGCTTAAACATTCAACACCAGACTCTTCTCTGTTCTGGCGCCTCAGTGGTGGAACGAACTCCCGACTAATGTCAGGACAGCTGAGTCATTTGCCATTTTCCGAAAAAGGCTCAAGACTCACCTGTTCAGACTTCACCTCGACTAGCATGACCTCCCCCCCCCCCCCCGCCCCCCCCACCCCCCCAAAAAAAAAAAAAAAAAAAAAACCCTTACCTATAGCACTCTGATCGTAGCACTGTTGCTCTTGAACTACTAGTTTACTCAGATGAGGACCTAACACTTGTTCTACTTTTAGCTCTTAATTTATCGGCAATGATTCGTTGTGGTTTCCTTGTTTCCTTCTTTTGACAAATGTACTTATTGTAAGTCGCTTTGGACAAAAGCGTCTGCTAAATGACCTAAATGTAAATGTAAATGTAAAACCACCAACACTTGGTAGACACAGATTTATGTAGATGTGACCTCAGTGCTGCATTCACGGAAACCAGCTGTGGACATCAAAAACACGAGCAACATGACACAACGCCACTGAAATGCCTTAGCACAAAAGTGATTGTCATACGTCATGCTTCTATTGTGCTAGAATAAACAATGCACAGCTCCATCCATCCACACGGGGGATTTTTTAAATAGTTCCTCTCTAGCTGCTGCCTGTCTTTTCTGACGTGGACAGTTTTGGTTCACGCCGCCAACCCAAACAGTGTAATCACATACTCCACGGCTCATGGTACGGTGAACGCTCTCGTCCAAGCGTGGAGAGAGGGGAGGGAGGGAGGTATCAGGTTCTCTTCCCCAGAGATCAGACACACCGGAGGCGCTGTGCTTGTGAGGCCTTCACCAGCTGTACTGGCTGGTGTGACGGAGCCGCTTCACTCCTACTGACGGCTGAAAGACTGAGGGGGGCTCTGTCAGATCAGTCTACGCACACAGGATCGGTTCTTTAAATAATTCAGTTAGTCTAATTGCAAAACTAGCTATCCACAATGTCCACATTTTGGCCAGCACAGAGCTCAGTAGGAATTATTATCCATATTTGTACAAACAGGTTATTTGGGTTGCAATTATTTTCTTTATTTTTTTTCATATACCGGTATTATATTTTGTCAACATAATGGATGTGTAGAACAATGTGTATTTCAAATGATAGAAAATGAAATTGCTGATGAAGCAACAAACTTCCTATGTAAAAGCTGACACTTGCAATAAAAAAAGAAAGGCTTAGAAAGATATTAGCAAGTTCTCATGTTTTCCCCACATCCACAGATAATTACATGTAAATAATATGTATTAATAGATATTGTATTTGCATTCTCAGCCTTACACCACAGTTGTGTCCATTATTAACAGCGGTGAAGGCCATAGTTCAAGTCCAATTTTACGGTATCCGGCATGGGAACACCCGCTTTTAACTTGATGGTTGATTTGTTACAATGCAGAATATTATATTTGGCCAATGATGATGAAGTACACTGTCAGCCGGTATAAGTGAAGACGTCATATTGTCTGATTTTGATTTATGGATGGTTTCCTCAGTGGGAAAAAAAAGAAATCACTTCTGTCACGTCACATCCACACACAATCATACACTTGGTTATTATTCATCATTCTCATTATTAAGGGCATTTACTGAGGTGACTAAAGTGTTAGTAGTGACAGTTTTATCAGGAACACACACGTCTCACTGCACTGAATGTTCCTAATAATCGCAGGGCTTTAACAAGGCACTCATGATAAGCCCTTTAAATCCCCACTTCTACATCAGTGTTATCATACGGCTTTCTGAGTGCTTCACATGATCGCAATCAGTGATGATGAATTGCTGCAGCCTGAGTATATTATTTGCCTACATGGAGAGTTTGGCACCAATCGGAATCGTCCCCAAGATGATGCGTTCTGCAATATGAACCGATGTTTGCCGAGTGCTGGTATGTTAAATGTTTCTATATTGTGGCATAAAATCCTGCATTTCTGTACGTTTCTATAATAAAAAACAATAATATTATAATAATAAAAGACGGATACGTTTTAATACATATATTTTATGTAGCACCAGCAGTGGAAAACAAGGTACTGAAATCCTTCACTAATTAAAAATTCTGTTACCTCAATGGAAAAATACACCTTCCTACATTCTTATATGTGGTGAGAATACTTTGTTTAATTTAGTAACTTTAGCTGACAAAATGCAGGTGAGTAAAAAGTCCAATCTTTGACACAGAAACTCATATAAGTAGATACAATCAAAAGGACAGTACTTAAGCAAATTTATTTTCTACCTCAGAGCACCAATTCATAATCACTTAATACTTAGGGCTCCCAGTATATAATCCAAGTGTATGAGCTAAAGGGAGTATGTAGCATGTAAAGTGAGCCAGGTTACTCTGACAAGATGTTAAACAACGAGCTTAATGTGGCCACAGAAATGCTTTATGCCTGCAATTGTGTTAAGTGGGAGAAAGACTCGGTGTACAGTACATAAGACCACTTGGCTTGAGTTATTACTAAATGGGTTGTACACATTAAAAAGACTTTCTGTGTTTGCTGTGTAATCATAAATTTGCAACCTCAGTTGCATTGGTTTTTCCGGGCGTCTCCTTTCACACTTCACCGAAACAACGAGTGCAGAGCTGCTGCAGACCCAAATGATGACTAACTCCTCTTACGGAGTTTGTTTTCAATAGCGAAGGTCAAACGTGGGGTTGTGAGGGCTAAATTCCACCACGGGTTCATAGCTGTACTGGGCAAAACGTCATATTTGAAAATAAAGATCAGGCATGAATCCACGAGTCACTATATACATCGTGAAAGCAGATGGGGCGAGAATCTATAAAATGTGTCTCGGCCGTATATACAAATGGCTCTGGATAGGAGGAAAGGGATGGCGCAATGTGATTCATTCTGGACAAGTGAGCAATCGCATGGATCCTCTCTTCTCCTGAATACAATGAGGCCTACACATGCAGGTTTGGGGCGAACATAAAACAGAAGTGACCCTCTGCGTTTAAGGGCCTCACTCCCACCACATCTTTCAGACGCGCTCAAAGCCCTCGCACTGAAAAAACAAGGCCTCTCTTAACAGGCTCAGTGTACACCTCCGAAGTGCAGAGCGTCGCCCCAAACATTTTTTCCGTGCTGCGTTAACGTAACCACACCTCCCCCACGGCCAAAGTTGTGAACTTGTAAGTGTTTATTATTTCTGAGCTGATACTCCAAAAGGCCAGTTTTTAGCTCCACACCTAAATATGAAAATGGATCAAATGCAGGCAGAGTGGCTAGTTACTTTAACACTTAAAGTGAGGATAGCATTAAAAGGGACGGTTGGCTATATTGCAAGTGGCCGGTTTGCATCCACTAGGAGGGTCGCTGCAGAAACATGTGTTCTCCAAGCAATCACATGAAAAATAATAGTGTTGTGGAAGTGGAGAACATCTTGAAGCCCTCCAGAAGTGCAATGTCCCAGTTCCCATAAGGCCTTTAACATCTCGTATTCGTCATTGGAGGAAAGCAACAGGACCATTAGCTATCATGGTGTTTGGCCGTAAGGTATTGATTTCGCCCTGTTCGGAGGCCTTTTGTGTTTAAATACGAAACGATGATGACATAAAAATGGAAACCATCTGAGCACAGTCGGCACTTTTAAGCTCACATAAACATTTTGGTGCTGCTAATAAATTGATTATTGCAGCAGTGTAATTGTGATCTGTGGGTCCTCGGAGAAAACAGTTACTGAGGCCAAAGCAAGTTTTTTTTTTCTTCCTAATTTGGGCTAATTGACGTAAAATGCAACTTGTCCTGACTGGTGATGGTTAACGAGCTGTTGGAGACACTTAAAGTCGCAGTCGGCAACATTTGTTTGATCATATTCAATATGCTCCGATAGAACAACAAATCATTCGGTTTTAGAAAAAAAAACACGCCTCTACGTGCACCTAGAGCTTGTTGCTTGTTTTGCAAAAATCCATCCCGCCCGTATCATCCTGTCCACTCGCAGTTCACAGTTCGTGCACACGCATTATGAAATACTAGAATTGTAGTAAAATCAAACAATCTGAAGAAAGCCTATGGAGGTAATTATGCTAAGTACAAATGCTTTAAAATGTATTTTCCCTGAACATATTTTCTGATCACCTTACCCAAAGAGTGTACAGTGTTGTGTGATTGCTTCAGTATTGTATTTGCTCTCAGTAAATGAGTGGGCACTATTTTCAACGTGAACACTGATGGTGCAGTGTTTCCTGCCCCCAAAAATCTCAGACGTGTGTAAGAGCTGAAGCATGTGGTTGTAGCCTACATTGAATATGACATGCTGCCTTCAAGTGCAACTCATACACTTGCTTGCTGTTTTTTCACGCCATGAAAAGCAGTGTTGAATACAGAACATGAAGCAAATGTCACAGTTGGGTGGTTTTGTAGTATGGTTGCATTTTATTCTTTTTGCATGTTTTAATTATCCAAGTTCTTTTAAATATTTGTATTTGATTACATTTGAGTATTGCGTTTTATGGTTTTATTAGTTTTATATTCTCGCATGGTTTTAGAGTTTTTATATTGTTGGGTTGTGTAACCTACTGTGACTGGCATGCTGTTTGTGGACAATTGATGAGCTGAACAGGATTGGCCGACACAGGACAGTGTGCGGTAGTTTTCGGCTTTAATTGAACACAGGTGAGGCAGAGCAGGGGGGGCCCAGGACGCGACAGAGCAGGGCAGACGGACGCCGCTGCGGAGCAGGAAGGACAGAACGAAGTGTTACGGAACTGAACGGACCGAGAACAGAATCCAGGCAGCTTACGACCGGTCGGGAGAGTGGGCAACAGCTGAGTAGACGACCAACACAGCAGGAGCCACGATCGAGGCGACCAGAGAGGCGGAGCTTGTGAGCACGCTGCAGGAGGGAGTGAGACACGCCACGTGGGAACGCGGAGGGGTGATTGTGCGCATCACCCCTCTCACCATTATTCCTACTAATGATCTACCTGTGAAGAGCGAATGCCTCTGTGGATCCATACAGAAAGATTGAAGCAACTGTATACTAAAGAGGGGAGAGCCTTGTGTTTCCTTTTGGCCTTTGTTTATTTGGTTTAGTGAATGGATATTTAGTTGTTTTTGATTGAAGTGGTTAATTTATTTTGGCTCAAACCTTTTAGTTTACCTAATTCATTTCTATACACCCTTCTGTGTGAACTCCTGGTGCAGTGTGGCACAGTGGTAACTGACGATTCTTTTTCGTCCTCTATACTCGCTAGCGGAGAACACCACGACAGTGACGGACCAGAGACCCATCTGCTGCAGCCAGGAGTTAGGACTGCTTTTAACTGGACTGGACCTTGCATGGACCCTTGCAACCCGGGGACATTTTAATTTGTAGTATTTGTTTTAGAGACTTGGACTTTTACTACAGTTTTACTTGTGTTGTAAATAAATTATTTTAAAGCCACAGGTTGTGCCATTTTTCTTTTAACAGTGGATATTTTAATTGCTGGTATTTTAAGAACTTCACACTATTGTGTGACATTTTATTTGGCGTTGTCGGCAGGATACCAGCTCCACTGTTATTAAAAAAAAAAAATAAAGAAAAAGGAAAAAATGGATGTGGCACAGGGAAGTAGCACTAATGCACCCATAACTGCACAGTTTGTAATGCCATGGTTTATGGGGGCTGCTTGGATTCCTAAATTTGATGGTGACAAGGCAAAATTTGGAGAATGGAGGGCACAGGTGGAGGCCATGCTGCGGGCGCAGGGACTGAGCCAACAGCAGCAAGCTGATTTTGTTTTGGGTGCCCTAGAAGGAGATGCTAAGCGTGAGCTGCAACTTATCAGAACTTCAAGGCTTCAGAACATGCTGGACAGTGGTGTGGTGAGGGAGAGTGCAAGCCCTTGGGCAGCCCCTATTGCGCTCGTTAGGAAGAAAGACGGAAGCTGGAGGTTCTGTGTAGACTACAGGAAGTTGGATGCACTCACCCATAAGGATGCTTACCCCCTGCCACGCATCGAGGAGTCATTGACCGGGCTCAAAGCTGCCAGGTGGTATTCCACGCTGGACCTGGCAAGCGGCTATTGGCAAGTGGAAATGGACCCTGTTGATAGAGAGAAGACAGCCTTTACTACACCCTTCGGCCTCTACGAGTTCGAACGAATGCCATTCGGCCTGTGCAACGCCCCGGCCACGTTCCAGAGGCTGATGCAACGCTGCTTGGGCAATATGGTAAATGACTCAGTGTTGATTTATCTGGATGACGTGGTTGTGTTCTCCCCTGACTTCAGCAGCCACATGCGCCACCTGGAAGAGGTGTTCCAGCGGCTCCACCAGCATGGACTGAAACTGCAGCCCAGAAAGTGCCACCTGTTCCAGCGAGAGGTGACTTACCTGGGGCACGTTATCAGTGAGAAAGGTGTAGCCACAGATCCGGCTAAGACGGCAGCGGTGAGGGACTGGCCAGTACCCCAGACGGTGAAGCAGGTGAAATCTTTCCTTGGCTTTGCTGGCTATTACCGCCATTTTATACCTGCTTTCTCCAAAATTGCAATGCCATTGAATGCCCTAACACATGGCACCACCACACAGGAAAAAAAGTCAACCCCAATCAACTGGTCCCCAGACTGCCAGCGAGCTTTCAACCACTTGAAAGAAGCCCTGTTGAATGCACCGGTCCTGGCATATGCTGACTTCTCTCATCCTTTTAGGCTGTACACAGACGCCAGCTTTGAGGGTTTGGGAGCGGTGCTGGCCCAGGTACAAGGAGACAAAGAACGAGTAATTGCCTATGCCAGCCGCAGCCTCCACCCAGCTGAGCGCAATGACCAGAACTACAGCTCCTTCAAGCTGGAGCTGTTGGCTCTGAAATGGGCAGTCACAGAAAAATTCAAAGACTATCTCTATGGTGCAGAATTCACCGTCTTCACAGATAATAACCCACTGGTGCACCTTGAAACAGCCCGGCTTGGAGCAGTAGAGCAACGATGGGCTGCCCAACTGGCCAACTTCAGGTACACTATCAAATACCGCCCTGGTACACAAAACAGAAATGCTGATGCTTTGTCCAGGTTGCCTGAACGGAAAAGAGAAACGACACCAGTGCTTGCTGACCGGGTTATGGCAGAAGGAGATGGAACGTGGGAGGAACGTCAGTCCAGGGACCCAGACCTTACCCAGATGCGGCAGTGGAAAGAGCAGAATCTGTCCCAGCCTGAGGTAGGTGATTCCTCATCACCCTACATGAAACAACTGCTTAGAGAATGGGGCAGAATTTTGCTGCCAAATGGTGTCTTAGGAAGATATTATCAAGGGACTGGGTCTGAGCTTGAGATGTTCCAAGTGATTATTTCTAAGCAGGAAGCCAACGGTGTGTTGAGAGCATACCATGAGGAGATGGGCCATCCTAGGAGTGAGAGAACCTTGGCAGCCCTGCGACAGCGCTGTTATTGGCCCAGAATGAGCCAGGATGTGAAGGAGTGGACTGAGACCTGCCTACATTGCGTGTCTGCTAAAGCTGGACCTGAGGTGAGGGCCCCTCTATTACCCATTACTATTTCATATCCATTTGAAGTTGTTGGGGTTGATTACCTCTCTCTGGGACGTCCAGATGACCGGTACCCCAATATCTTGGTGATGACTGACCTGTTTTCCAAGTATGCCCTTGCAGTAGCTACAAAGGACCAGTCTGCTAATACCACGGCCCGAGTCCTGTACAGCAGTCTTATCCAGACGTTTGGCTGCCCAGAGCGTATTTTGAGAGACCGGGGGGCTGCCTTTGAATCGTCGTTAATAAACGAGTTGTGGCATACCACCCCCAAGGAAACGGAGCCTGCGAGAGATTCAACCAAACCTTGTTGAGGCTGTTAAGCTCCCTGACTGAGATGGACCAAGCACAATGGCCCAACCAGCTGCCAGCCCTAAATCAAGCGTATAACACCACCCACAGTACAACAGGGATGACCCCGCATTATGTGGTGTTCGGGAGACACACCAGACCACCTGTGGACTGGGCAACCGGTCTGAGCCCTGCGGTAGAGCCCCACACTCTACAAGACTGGGTAAAACAGCATCAAAAGGCCCTGAGCCATGCTTACCAAGCAGCAAAGAAGCAGTCACAGCACCGACAAGAACGGGACCAAAACCGTTATAATCGACGAGCGAAGCTGGCACCTCTACTTCCAGGCGAAAGGGTGCTCATTCGCAACTTCCGCAGGAGGGCCAGAGGGAAACTGACCCCGAGATGGTCCCCAGACCCATTCGTGGTGGTGAATCAGCTGCGGGAAGCTTATAAACAGCTGTGACTTTTACTCAACAGACCACTGGTTAGTCAAAATGGGTAAAGACTACTACGATATTTTGGGAATTAAAAAAGGAGCGTCAGAGGACGACATAAAGAAAGCTTATCGTAAACAGGCATTGCGATTCCATCCGGACAAGAATGAGTCACCGGGGGCCGAGGACAAAATGAAAGAGATCAATAAAGCCTACGAGGTGTTGAGCGACCTGAAGAAAACGGAAAATTATGTTTTTTGTGAAGAAAGTGAGGTTTTTACTCATGAATCGTTAGACAGTGCTTTTCAATGCGAGTTAGCCGAGTCTGACGATTCTGTTGCTGTCAACAAGAGGAGAAACGTTGCGATGCCTAACAACCAAACATTTAGTTCTGCAGCTGGTCTGAGCGGCCCGCGAGGTCCCGGTGTCCCGCCATTCTGGTGTTGGACAGGGAATCCGGTGCAGCTGTGGAGCGCAGATGATGAAGACGGTGATTATGATGATGATGATGATGATGATGATGATGATGATGATGATGATGAATGGCCCGGCGGCTTGTGCAGGCACCGGGTTCTCCCACCATTGTGTCTACTATAGACATGCCTTAAATGTGCCTAGAATTTCTATAGTGATATAATATCGACATTATAATAACAACATACATGGGACCAAACTGTTAACATGTAGAAAAGCAGAAGGCTAAGTAAAGACCTCAGGGCTTTTGAACCGTGGAAGTGTGCAGTGCCTTTGAATCTTTAAATGCACAGTGGTATTCACCTGGTTATGTTTGTGTCCAACTGTTGGTACTGCTTTACTTCATACATACAAATGATTAATCCTGATTGTTTATGAAATATTGCTGAATAAAATTGTGATATTTGTACCCAAGCTAAAATGGCCTCTGCTTGTCCTCGCCATAAAAAGGCGTTAACCTGAGTGGGGAGTGTTTGCCGTAAATTAGTCACACTGCGTGTGGTTTAGGGCGTTGTCACACATAAGTAACCCTAGTCACATATGAAAAAAAAACATTCCATCAGTTTATAAAGTACAACACACAAACAGGACTTCCCAACCTACTTGCTTGTGATTACTTACAATAAAACAGTGTGGGATGGGAGTTGTTCGCAGTGATTCCCCCTCTAAACGTCAGACATGGTTAAACGACCAAGTGAACTAAAACAGTATAGAAAGGTGTTAAAACTAGCCCAAAGGTCTCCAGCTGCAACAATCGAAAAATGTCCTACACAATAAAATAACAGCCATGAGGGCGAAACAAGTTTTTTGTCACTTGTTAGTAGCTACCAGTGCCATATAGCTACATTTAGCTAATACATATATAATTAAGATGATAATACACGGGCATTTACTGTTTAATGGGGGGTTCTGACACCGCGCTACGGGTACTTTTACTTCAGGATCTTAAAACATCTTCCATCAATGTTCATGGCACACACACACCGTTTGAAAGACTGGTAAGGCAAGGTATGTCACTGTAGAAAAATACCCGACGGTCCATGAAGGCAGTACGACGTGACGTCCCGGAGGGCGTGTCTTGACGAAGCTGTCACAGTTGAGATTGTTCGGATTGTTTCTGGCACAGTCCAGAAGTTTCCATGCAGTATTATAAAGAAATACTCGGGAAATAGCAGTCAGAAGTGACGCAGAGGGCGGACCGAGGATACTCTACTGGACTTCATAGACGTTTATAAACAGCTGTGACTTTTACTCAACAGACCACTGGTTAGTCAAAATGGGTAAAGACTACTACGATATTTTGGGAATTAAAAAAGGAGCGTCAGAGCACGACATAAAGAAAGCTTATCGTAAACAGGCATTGCGATTCCATCCGGACAAGAATGAGTCACCGGGGGCCGAGGACAAAATGAAAGAGATCAATAAAGCCTACGAGGTGTTGAGCTACCTGAAGAAAACGGAAAATTATGTTTTTTGTGAAGAAAGTGAGGTTTTTACTCATGAATCGTTAGACAGTGCTTTTCAATGCGAGTTAGCCGAGTCTGCCGATTCTGTTGCTGTCAACAAGAGGAGAAACGTTGCGATGCCTAACAACCAACCATTTAGTTCTGCAGCTGGTCTGAGCGGCCCGCGAGGTCCCGGTGTCCCGCCATTCTGGTGTTGGACAGGGAATCCGGTGCAGCTGTGGAGCACAGATGATGAAGACGGTGATTATGATGATGATGAAGACGGTGATTATGATGATGATGATGATGATGATGAATGGCCCGGCGGCTTGTGCAGGCACCGGGTTCTCCCACCATTATGTCTACTATAGACATGCCTAAAATGTGCCTAGAATTTCTATAGTGATATAATATCGACATTATAATAACAACATACATGGGACCAAACTGTTAACATGTAGAAAAGCAGAAGGCTAAGTAAAGACCTTTAAGTATGCAGGGCTTTTGAACCGTGGAAGTGTGCAGTGCCTTTGAATCTTTAAATGCTCAGTGGTATTCACCTGGTTATGTTTGTGTCAAACTGTTGGTACTGCTTTACTTCATACATACAAATTATTCATCCTGATTGTTTATGAAATATTACTGAATAAAATTGTGATATTTGTACCCAAGCTAAAATGGCCTCTGCTTGTCCTTGCCATAAAAAGGCGTTAACCTGAGTGGGGAGTGTTTGCCGTAAATTAGTCAGCCTGCGTGTGGTTTAGGGCGTTGTCACACATAAGTAACCCTAGTCACACATGAAAAAAAAACATTCCATCAGTTTATAAAGTACAACACACAAACAGGACTTCCCAACCTACTTGCTTGTGATTACTTACAATAAAACAGTGCGGGATGGGAGTTGTTCGCAGTGATTCTCCCTCTAAACGTCAGACATGGTTAAACGACCAAGTGAACTAAAACAGTATAGAAGCGTGTTAAAACCAGCCCAAAGGTCTCCAGCTGCAACAATCGAAAAATGTCCTACACAATAAAATAACAGCCATGAGGGCGAAACAAGTTTTTTGTCACTTGTTAGTAGCTACCAGTGCCATATAGCTACATTTAGCTAATACATATATAATTAAGATGATAATACACGGGCATTTACTGTTTAATGGGGGGTTCTGACACCGCGCTACGGGTACTTTTACTTCAGGATCTTAAAACATCTTCCATCAATGTTCATGGCACACACACCGTTTGAAAGACTGGTAAGGCAAGGTATGTCACTGTAGAAAAATACCCGACGGTCCATGAAGGCAGCACGACGTGACGTCCCGGAGGGCGTGTCTTGACGAAGCTGTCACAGTTGAGATTGTTTGGAATGTTTCTGGGACAGTCCAGAAGTTTCCATGCAGTATTATAAAGAAATACTCGGGAAATAGCAGTCAGAAGTGACGCAGAGGGCGGACCGAGGATGCTCTACTGGACTTCATAGACGTTTATAAACAGCTGTGACTTTTACTCAACAGACCACTGGTTAGTCAAAATGGGTAAAGACTACTACGATATTTTGGGAATTAAAAAAGGAGCGTCAGAGGACGACATAAAGAAAGCTTATCGTAAACAGGCATTGCGATTCCATCCGGACAAGAATGAGTCACCGGGGGCCGAGGACAAAATGAAAGAGATCAATAAAGCCTACGAGGTGTTGAGCGACCTGAAGAAAACGGAAAATTATGTTTTTTGTGAAGAAAGTGAGGTTAGCCGAGTCTGCCGATTCTGTTGCTGTCAACAAGAGGAGAAACGTTGCGATGCCTTACAACATACATGGGACCAAACATTTAGTTCTGCAGCTTGTCTGAGCGGCCCGTGAGTGTCCCGCCATTCTGGTGTTGGACAGGGAATCCGGTGCAGCTGTGGAGCGCAGATGATGAAGATCGGTGATGATGATGATGATGATGATGATGATGATGATGAATTGCCCGGCGGCTCGTGCAGGCACCGAGTTTCCCACCATTATGTCTACTATAGACATTAGGGCTGTAGCGATACACTAATCTCACGATACGATACGATATACGATATTCAGCTCACGATACAATATAAATCACGATACGATATAAATCACGATATTCAGTCAACGATACGATTCGATACGATTCGATATAATTCGATACACTTACATCATTTTCTGAAAGATTTAAAAGGTACAGTGTGATTTTGGTGACATCTTGTGAGTGTTCCATTTACTTGGATTGAATTAATATCAACTGAAAGAATCAATTACACAATATATGGCTCTGACTGGACAGAGAGTCTCCAGCTTGCAAATGCTGGACAAAATAAATCAAATATGTGGTGAGAAAATAAGTTACATTTATTGAAGTGCAAACTGTAACTTACAAAGCACACACACACACACAGTGGCGCCGCCAGCCGGAATCCTGTACGCACTGTGCATACTTTTTTTGAGCGTGTGGTAAAGACTACTAGGATATTTGGGGAATTAAAAAAGGAGCGTCACAGGATGGCATGAAAAAAGCTTATCGTAAACAGGCATTGCGATTTCATCCGGACAAGAATAAGTCACCGGGAGCCGAGGACAAATTTAATTAGATCGCAGAAGCCTACAACGTGTTGAGGGCCCAGGAAAAAAAAGGAAATTTATGATGGCTATTGTGAGGAAGGTGAGGTTTTTACTCATGAATCGTTAGACAGTCCGGGCTGCACGGTGGTGTAGTGGGTAGCACTCACAGTCGCCTCACAGCGAGATGGCACTGGGTTCCTTCTGTGTGGAGTTTGCATGTTCTCCCCGTGTGAGCGTGGGTTCTCCGGCTTCCTCCCACAGTGGGTTCTCTCCGGGTTCTCCAGCTTCCTCCCACAGTCCAAAGACATGCAGGATGGGAATAGGTTCATTGATGATTCTAAATTGCCTGTAGGTGTGAATGTGAGCATGAATGGTTGTCTGTCTCTACATGTCGGCCCTGTGATGGACTGGCGTCCTGTCCAGGGTGTACTCCGCCTTCGCCCAATGATCTTCCCCCCCGCGACCCTAAATACAGGATAAGCGGTAGACAATGGATGGATGGATGGATGGAGAGTGCTGTTCAATGCGAGTTAGCCGTGTCTCACGATTCTGTTGCTGTCAACAAGAGGAGAAACGAAGCGATGTCTAACAACATACATGGGACCAAACAGTTCGTTCTCCTGAGTGTCATGGCGCTCCCAGCTCCCCTCTGCCCTTCAGTAAGCTTATCTCTGAGCCAGGAGAGAAAGGAATCGTTAGACAGTGCTGTTCAATATGAGTTAGTCGCGTCTCCCTCTGCTCTCTCCTCAACTATTAACATGTAGAAAATCAGAAGGCCTACAACAATGGTTATTTAGTTTCTAAGCACATTGATGGTAAAAGAGTAAAAACAGACTTGTGTTAAGAGTGTGTACGTTTCTGAGAGAATTAGCCAACAAATTGTTTCTGTTTTTTTTTTTTTTTTTTGTTTTTCGTTTTTCTTACTTTGCTACTTGTATACAGGTCTGACTGACTGTTCTCCTGCAGTTGTTTGGTAATTACAAGATAAGAAGCGTCATGTGCCGTTCCGGCCAGAGATGGCGCTAATGCCGAGCGTTATCCTAAACGGAGGAGGACTTAAATTTAGAGTCATCAAATAACAGTGGCGTTCAGCGTACGTTGCAAAAAAATCTAAATATAGACAATGCGAGTTTAACTCGAGAGCAGCTTGACATTCACGTAAGATTTTAGCCGAAACAAAAGTTAATTTCCGTGAAAGAGAGGTCACAAATCCCTGGTGATTGCAAACAGCCCATGACAGGTGGTGTCGCTGCAGTATAGGATCCTCGCTGCTAATGTGTTAAAGCTCTAATATTGACAGTTCCGATGGAGTTTTCCCTTAAATATATCACCATAAAATGCCCCATTGACTGTTTAGAGTTTAACAGACACTACTTACCTCGTAGTGCTTCATCTTGGCAGTTTGCACCCCCTTCCTTATCCCGGATGAGTGACAGAGCCGTCTCCAATCGGTGGAGTAATGCGAGTCTGCTGAGGCTGCTGTGGGCGGGTCGACGCATTCCGCAGCCAATTAAAACGCGGGACATTCACGAAATCATGGCCACTATCAGCGACGTAGCCAATGAGATTTAAGCAAACAGAGAGGTTGTAGTTCCACTAACATAATTAGATCATAATTAGATGTATTGGGTGTTAGGGTTTATTATTCTAAGTAGAGGCTCTGTCCGTTGACTGATCCAACGGGCGACGGCAGACTGTGGACCACTTCTTTTGAGCTTAATAGAAAATTATTTCTTCTTCAACCTAAATATCACACTGTCGGTTTTTACTCTTTTATGCTCCATTTTGTTTTAATCCATGTCTGTGTACATTGTGCTTTCCTTGTGTAGAAATTGTCCTACATGATTAAAGTTTGCTATTTGCCTGGTATGTTGTCACATTATTATCCTCAACCAAAGGCAACACTTATTCTAAGGGAAAGTATCAGTTTTATTGTTGCTTGGATGCTTTTATTAGTCAGGCAACATAACCCCAAATAGTTTTCTTGTACAGTAACAAAACAACATGATAAGGACACATCAATTTGAAATTAAAGTTGCAGTCGGCAACATTAAATGAAACAAAACATTTAAAAAAATTAAATCAAACAAATTTTGTTTGACCATGTTCACTGAAACCGAAACTATGCTCCGATAGAACAACATAAATCATCCGGTTTTAGAAAAAAAAATGTGCACCTAGAGCTTGTTGTTTGTTTTGCAAAAATCCACCACGCCCGTACCATCCTGTCCACTCAACGCAGTTCACAGTTCGTGCACATGCCACAGATCCCACCTCATGCATGTTACAATATCACAGGCACACACCTCAAGCTAGGCATATGCTAAATGGCGTTAGCAGTGGCTATCTAAGAGTAAGTTAGCCAGCCTACCTCTGTGTAGCGTGTACAGGCACGTTCACAGGAATCTGCTGCACGCGCACTGACGAGCACTCGATGGGAGGGAGCGGAGGAGCTCGATGGTAGAGGGGGAGGGGCGTGAGAGTTGTAAACATTCGAAATTTGAGTCAAAAGATCATAGTTTGGGTTAAAATAAAGAGCCAGTGTCTAGCAATTGATCCATTAGCAGAAATACAATATAAAATGTGTTCTTGCCTTGCTCACTGCTTAATGCCAGTTCCGTTGTTCTGAGCTTCTCAAATGTCACAGATTAATTTACATCGGAATTGGTGGAATTTGTGGTTTGGTGCCTCAATACAGATGCTGAAGGGAGAAATTGGTATTTGACACCCTCCATCAATGGAAGGTGTGTAGCCTACTGTTAAGTCATCTTATCTTGTTACCCTTATACAACCACCATAACACGTCTGGCAATAAACTGATCTTAATCTAAGGTGATGAAGGTGTGAAGACAGTTGATGTCCAAGCACTGAGATGCTGATAGGTTGGACATGCAGTCTGCGGGACAGGAGTATGAGGGTAGATTAGTGTCCATTTACCTGATGTCAGCCTGTAGATCATTAACATGGCAAAACAGTCACACTGACGCAGACAGACAATGGATGCACTAGAAGGACCATCCCGAAGGAAATCTGCTCTCTATCTGTCTCTTTATCTTCTGTCTTTGTCTTATTTTCTCATTTTAGGCTCGTGAACATATAAAGCAGTGACATACTTTTTTGCCTTTTTTAATTTGCATCACAGGATTACACGTTATCAAAACAATGCTGAGATGTAATTGAAAAATTGGTTCAGACATTGAAAGAAGCCACTGCTTCTCTTATTGCCTGGGTTAAATTTCCTGCAGTGTTAACTACACTAGATAAACGAGCCCCAGTGTTTGTCCTACCTACCTCATACTGCTGAAAACAGGCCACACACACATGCCTGAGCACATACCCAGATACACACACACACACACATACACATCCAATCACGCTAACACGCCAACATATAGGGTCGCTTACATCAACACGTACACTTACATCCCGACCGGAGACCCTCATGAATTCAAACACACCCGAGAAAAGCCTGCGTGACTGTAATAATGAAATAAAACATCCAGCGAATCGCAGCGGTCCAGACGTATTAATTTGATTGAGTCGATAAACATTTTCACGGTCTGAATGAGGACCCCGGGGGCCCCGGCTCGGGAGGACAGTTGCTCCTTAGAGCCAGTTGGTTTCCATCTCATTGTTTTTTCAGGATGCAATGTACATTTACTGAACTCTAACTCCGTAGTGAAGATCACAATTTGAGGTGGCTTGGTTTTCTTTCGTTTCTCCTTTCAAATACCAGTCCTCCTGTAAGTGCAACATTACCCAGAGACCTCCTCTTCAACTTTGGGATACGGTGTCGTGATGTTTTTGTCCTTTTGATAAATTGCTGTCTGGAGCAGGTTCTCTCTCTGCAGTCTGTCCTCTTGATTACTGCCCAAACGCTCAGCAGCCGGCTATCAACAATTCTGGTTTACAGAAATCCCCTGTATATCTTTTTGTGGGTTAATTATTGCAAAAGTCGGCCCAAAACATGCATTTTTTCGGTCTCAACAGCTTGGCCTCAAGAGAGGTTTGGCAGAAATCCTTGTTTGTGCACAATAAACATCCAGACAAGAAGTAGAACAAATACCAGAACATGTTTTGTACCTTGTAATTTGGGTTCCTGCAGAAAACTGCTATTAGATCATTACTGATTTCCATTTAGATATAAGGAAAGTAAAATATACGTTTGTATTTAAAGTTTTGGATACAATGACATTCACAGGATTTCTTTCTCTCAGCTTCATGTCTCCCTTCTTTCCTTTGCCCTCAATGCATCACCCTCTTTCTCATTCTCATGAAACGCAGTAGAGCTCAAATATTATTGACACAAGAGCTGTTGATAATTTTTTCAGATTCTCTAAAGTACAAACTGTTTCCTTCCATTCAACTTTGAGCCATCTGTGACTCCTCTTGAAAATATATTTTCATTTCACTTCTTTTTTTTTTTTACCATAAATCAAATTGTATGAAAAAAACAACATGAGGGCTTTAAAAGTTCACGGCCACGTTAGTTTCCTGTTAAAGGGCCAGTGTCTATGATTAGGCATGCACCTAGTGGTGAGCATGCAAATTGCAATCAACTGAAACTTCCACTGTGTGCCAAGCATGTGGTGGTCAAGGCAAAAACATGGATGCCCCCTATAAAGAGCGAGTGTTTGGTTTGTCCATTCTGGGCTACTGTAGAAACATGGCGGCCGGCTCTGTGAAGAGAACATGCTCCTAATGTAAATATATAAACGGCTCATTCAACAAAAACACATTGATTTGTATTTTCAGGTGACTTTTATGAAAACATACTTAATATCGTCTTTCATTTCTACCACTTAATGCTACACACCGCCGGCCCTTTAATCAATATTTGTAGTTTTTATATAAGTCTATTAGGGTTGTTTACAGTAGTATCCTTGCTAGTAGTAGTATGCTCTTTTTCTGGCGCTTAATGTAATTATGTGGATACGGCTCAGTAAACAACCATGAGCCTGATTGTTTTTATTTTCAATTAAGATTTGGCAAGTAGCCATCACAACAAGCAGTGTTAGATGTACAATTTGATTTAGTGCTACAGAAAAGCCTCGGCACCTGCTTTGCTGGACTGGACAAACCAAACAGAATCAAATCTGCAAGCAAGCCAGAGAGAGAGAGAGAGAGAGAGAATCGAGTGCCAAAAGCCAAACACTCGACCACAAGCATCACAGAGGGGAGCCGCGTTCACCACAACACAGCACTCTGTGGCAGACAAGATCTAATCTAAATCGTAAATCAGACAAAACAGACGACAACCAGCCATCTGCCCAGAGTAAATAGACAAATCTAAAGTTAAGAGTGGGTGTTAACACTCTGAATTATTTGGTTTACAGTCACTGCTGCAGCTAATGTAAAACTCACAGATTGTAATCTTACATTTGGGTACGGTAAATGTGGATCTACCCCACAACTCATTCATCTCTTCTTTTTTTTGCTCCAGGCGATGATGATTAATGGTTATCGTAGTCCGTTCTCTTTGGTGGAACATTTATGCTTTGGATTTCAAACATTGGGAAGCATCCATTAAAAGAACGAATGAGATGAAAGTATATTTTTAATGGTTTAATGATATGTCATATAGTGCAGTCAATGGCAAATGGACTTCCATGCTAAGTGAATTTCAAGGTGTTTCAGTTCTTACATCTTTCCAGGCAATAATAGTTGGAGGATAATCAATGGCTCTCAATTACTTAATGGCGACATTATGCTCAGTTAGCTGGCTTTTTCTCATCTTTACATTACATTTGTTTTTTGTCCGGGACATTTTAAAACGACCCAAGAAACGCTATCTGACATCCATCAAAGGCTATAAATCATCATAAATGGAATCATTGCCTTCTAAAGAGAAACAGGTTCTTGTGGCTCAATCACTTCCATATGAGATAGTGTACGTAACACACACACACACGCACACACACACACACACACACACACACACACACAATATTAGGGAGGGGGCATTAGGGGAGGTGCACATTCAATTCTACACATCTGTTTCAGCCTACAATAAACCACAACCTTACAAACACACGCAAATGTGCATGGCTGACGGTGACGTTGGTGACGTGCACTCAGGACTGCTGCTGTTCCGGCTCTTGATTGACATCCCTGTTTGAATCCAATATAGCTGTGAATCTCTCATTGTGTTACTTATTTCATTAACTGAGAGAGGTAACCGGTTTAAGGTTACTTCTATATTAAATGTTTTCTAAGCCCTCAGAAAAGTGCGTTTTGGCATGTTTCTCTATACTTGGCGCAGAATTTTATTATATCATGTTTTGGCAGGCTTCTTGATCAACAAAGACATAAAAGTTTTCTTATCTGTTTCCCGCTACGAATAATAATTTTTTTGTTGTATTATGATATGGAGATATACACATTCACATGCAGGAGTGTGTCATATATTTGGCTGATATTCACTCATTTCTGTCTATATTGAAACATAATCCCGTGTTTTAGGTTGGTCCTGAATGCATGTTGACTAATCTTGTTCTTAGGACAACCCCCATGGAGTTTCTACAAAGACTCAATATTGCTGAATGAGATGTTTATTGTTCTCTGTATAGGAAGCTTATATGTAGGCCACACAGGGACAAACTGGAGTCTAGCGCAATATTAATGTAACCTATAGTAAATGCATGGGATAAGAACACAATAAAGGCCAGCAAACCAAATATGCACCTGTATGTGCTTTGTCCGGTATGTGTTCATTAGAGTAATAACTCCCTCGTACTCACATTCCCATGAGCACCTCTTCTCACCATAGTGACAGTATCTTCGGTCGTTACATCATCACCCAGAGCAGCTCCGATCCATCTGCTGCTCCCAAATGCACTTTAGGTCGAAATTAATTCAAATTCCAGTTGGGAGGAAAGAAGACTTTTTGATTGGCTCAGGCTCACATAGCTGTGATCGGCAGCTCGCAGGAGACCGTTCCACGAAGTCGGCTAAACTTGACCTCTGACCTCATAGGAACTGCAATTATCCCCATCGGCCCGAGGATCTGTTGGGCTAAAAGCTGGGTTAGTTAATAGTTTTGATGACCACACAGTGGGGGTCGGAGGTCAGAGGTAAGAGGAAATGAGGTATTAAAATGACCATACATGGTGTTTCCTCTGTATGTATTGTAACTGACCCATCCTGTGGAATTTGAAAGGGATTACAATCTTAGTATCACAAACATCATCATTAGAAAATGTCATAGAATTGGTGTTACGAATAAAATCGTTTCTACGCTAAGAAGTGATTTCAATGTCAGTTATTGTAGTGGTGGCAGATGTTTAGAAACAGCAAGACAACGGTTTGCTATCCTGTCCTTTTCTTTTAATTATATGAATGGTAAACGAGTAGTGATTGTGCTCCAGTCAGATAAAGCATATCTTTTTTTTGCTAATGTCATTCATTCGTTAGCCCCATTTAGGATTAGGAGACGTACATAATTCAGTTTTGTCTTGGATTGTGAATAGAATAACAAAAATCGCCTCAGACATCATTTAATGAGTTTTCCGATTATACTACATTTATGCAAGTATCTGTGAATTTCTAACATCTTATAATTCAACCTATTTGAGTTATATTGAATGTCTGATATGATGTTTCTCAGTTGACAACCGTGTGTTCTTCTGATCTTTGATGTGTGTCTCCACAGCAGTCGGTCTAGTGCCTGCTGCTGGTCTGCTGATTTGTTCGTGTGGATTTAACAGGACAATAAACAGCCTGTGGCTCTACTTCCACTTTGTGATCTCATACCATATGAGAGGAGATAACCTCCTTTGACTGCAACATATTAGGAGTCACTGTTTCAGACACCATACCAAAGCCAGATGGCCTGGCAAAGTTCATTCGCAATCTTCTCAAGTGTCATTGAGCAAGATGCTGAGCCTCTCCCAGTGTGAGAGATGAGACTGTCCTGTGTTTAATGCAATATCATCACCATCTCCTATTCAGAAGGAAAAGAGAACCATCTCTCACTCTGCATAGACGTGAATGTTGCCTGCTATTCTTCAGCCAAATGTATATTCTTCAGCAGGACGAGGTGAGGTTGTTTGAAAAACCTTTCAAACGCTTTTTTCAAAATATTGGAAGTTTCTGGATCTGTTTCTGTCAGCATTCATTAAAGTCATTTTACACACCAAATAATGATTTGATGGGGGCTAGCCACAACAGCTGGCATTTGCATCAAACTGGGTGTAGCTTAACGTTAGCTCCTTAGACATTCTGTCCAGATAGGTTTTCGTTGTGTGGAGAGGACTCAGGCTCCATGAAGGAGCAGTGTTGCCAGATCAGATTGACAAGTTTCCAGCCATATCACATCTTAAAAACCCGATCTATTCACTAAAAAAAATGGTAAAATCAAGTCAAACCCATGTCAAACTGTAAAACCATTATTGCACAATAGACGACACATCACAAGCATACAACGCTTCGTATCTGCATCGAAGAACCAAAGATTGAATGCCAAATCATAACAACCCACTGATGATGACATAAGTAGGTCCTCCGTTATCCCATAACAGTGATATACAACTCATAGCCATCAGACATTTCTCAAATGAACCGAGTCAAAAATATGAATGAATGGACACAACAAAGTTTATTGAATATTGTATTTGTGTTTTTGACCATAAAATGACAGCTTTGCATCACAAAGGTGAACCAGGACAATGTGTTATTCATTTTCACATTGCACTGGTGCGAAACACCTTGTATTAACTGAAATGCAGCAGTGTAATGTGAATCCTTTAAAAAAATATATTTTTTGAGATTGATAAGAAACACCTGCACTAACTAAATGGGAAGCAAGATGGCTCTTTCAGGCTCGAAGATATGCTATGTTAATTCTGTATAATTTAATAACAATAATTTTATTTCCGACATCAGTTACCGGTTACCAACAGATTACAGTTGCCAGTCTTCATTATCTGTTACTTCTGTTATCCTATTGTATTATCTCTTTCTCCCACAACACACATTTACTGACATGCCTAACATACATGTCACCCTCTCGTCAGCTGACTCTCATTTTACAGTCAACAGATTACAGTTGCCAGTCTTCATTATCTGTTACTTCTGTTATCCTATTGTATTATCTCTTTCTCCCACAACACACATTTACTGACATGCCTGACATACATGTCACCCTCTCGTCAGCTGACTCTCATCGCCTCATATGAAGAACTAAAGCATGACTTTCTTAACATAAAAAAAGGGTTTCGCAGATTGGGACTGTCTCTCTCTGCTGATGTCTTCTTCAGTTGTGGGATCCCTTCAGTCTTAAAAACGTCTGAACCCTGAGGACTAAACTTTTTTTTTGTAGGCTTCAATAAAGACGGATGTGGAAACAGTCCAATCCGAAAAACCCTCCTTTTTTCTCTTCTAATGATCTGGCCAGTTTGAAAAGTGACTTATGATCCCTATCGATGTCAGAGGAATGTAATGGCTGTAAGTGCTCTTTCTGAAGAACAGCTGACATTGTGGCCAACGCTCATTTCATTCTGTGGATCAAGTTGCCTCTACAGAAAGAGAAACAAAGCAACATGTTCCCTTCACCCTGCAGTAGCAGCTTGTTTTCTTCAATAAATCATTTTCATAATGTAAGTTGTTTACCATATGTTTTACACTCCTATCACTCATTTTTCTGAGGTTTTTGGACTTTTTGTGTGGAGTTCCGTCGATTCAGCTGTTTGGCGTCTGACCTGAGTGAGAGACTGATGAATGAGCTCCGCGTGGATCAGGCTGCTCAACGACTCCCGTGTTGAACGTTTGAAAGACATTCGCCATGGCTGGTTGCCTGCACACACTATCACATGTGGATCATCTAGATAACAGATGCATTAAGACCACTTTCATACGACATGATTTCCTTTCATTTTGCGGTTTAAGTGAACAACTTAAAGAGAAACGGAAGAAAAACAGCGTCTGGGTGCTACGGGGGTGATGGCCAGTCACACATGGAGGGGGTGAGTATGGCTGCTTTTCAAGGTTCACATATTCAGAATTTAAACCAATAAAATAATGGCGTGTTGTCTCACGCCTTGTTTATTTACACAAACATACGGCGCTGTGGGAAAGCTGGACGGTGTCTAATTGACACGATTGCCCTCAGCCAGCTGACAAGCCGACAATGTCGTGCAGCCATGTGTGGTGGTAAACACACAGAGCCTTCCTTCCTCGCCTCCTCTTCTCTGGCTCACTGCGTCGACACCAGAGAAGCGCTGATCCCACTTGTTCTGGTTCACCAAGGCCTGGAATTCCCCGTTCGGATCAACAGGAAAAGTATCCTCTCTGTCCTCCGAGACAGCTAAAAGCCTGTCTGTTTTAAAGAGGGGCAGGGGTGTCCTAAACCCGCCGGACCCCACGGTGTCCTTTTACCTGCCTAGCGTGGGTCTCGGTTCGGAGTGTTCCCGGACGCTCTTAAACGGCGGTTTAAGTGTGACCCGTGAGCTCCGGGATCATCGGGGGTTTATGTGTGACCAATAAAAACGCTGCTGTAGTTCGGAAGCTCCCTAACTCATCCCCCCTCTTCAAACCCAACCCCCAGTTCACTCTTCCTGTCTCCAAAGATTAGAAGAGACCCCAATAAACTCACCACCTTTTCCCCACTACTCCTCATCTGCCACGTTATCTAAGGCCAGGTTACATTTTACAGTGTGACGACCTCGGCTTTTCAGCTCTGTTTTTCGTCACTGCTAAACTGTCTCGCTAAATCAACTTACAAAGTCCTGATTTCATTCCAGTGACTTTGTTATTTTATTTGTTTATTTATTACTTTACGCACCATACTCTTATTCACTTTGTTGAGGAGCAAGATGTTTTCTTTTCTCCTAAAAAATGACAAAACAACTAAAATTCTTTGTTGGTTTTCTCAGTTGCTGTTTTTGTAAATTGAAACAAAACAAAACAAAAATGCAACAGAATATCATGGTTATTTTTAGAAAAATAGAATAGTTTTGTTACATTAAACTATTAAAATTAAATTACGTGATCCTTGACATTTGGTTTCACCCAGGACACAACCAGCGGCCCCCTGGGTGAAAGTCCTGTGTTTGTTTGACCACGATCCTCCTCTGTACACAGTGTTCTGCTATTATAAGAAACATATTTGGGATATGTCAAAAACAAATGGAATCCATAGGGAAAATATGCTTCTCTCAAAACATAATTGACAATGCAGTTTTGTTGTATGGGAACTTCATTTTTAGGAGACCAGACTGACTTACACTTTTTATTAACAGATTAAACAAACGAGATATACATGTTAATTAGTGAGCCTCATAGGTGGCATATGCTAAGGTAAGCTAACCCCGGCTGTAGCTTCATATTTAATGTGTAGGCACAAGAGTCAATATTCACATTGGACTCTTAGAGAGAACGCGAGTCTATTTCCCAAAATGTTGAACATTCCTCTTTTGCTCTGAATTCTGAGTTTATGTTTATCTGTGTGTTTTCTCTCAGAATTCTACTTGATGTTTAACATAATATCCAGGAGTCCAAGTAAAATACACAAATGAAAGTATAAAGGGAAAGAATAAATGTTCCCAGAGGTTAAATTTAACCGTTGAGTTGATTTGTTTTATCAAATGGTTGGCTGAAAAAAGCCATTCAGAAGCTCCAAACATTCACAGTGAGATCGTCACACGCCATCTAAACAAAGTCTCGGCTGCTGACTATACTAGAAACAGCTGGGAAAATGCTCAGCCACGTTTTTAATGCATGACTAGACACGTAGCTGTGTATGTTGTGCTACCGTGAAGTTTTCGCTTTCTAAGACAAAGTGCGAAGCTTTCCCAAAAGTTTGGGTTTCAGGGATTTAATTGGTTTCCTGTCTTCCCTGTTTATCTTTCTCTGGTTTTTTTAAACACATAAACAACATCATCATTCCACATGGCAACACAGCATTTTAAGCATTTTCACTCTCCATTTTATGTCTTTCAGTGGTCAAACTTTATGGCGGCTGACCTTTCCTCGCTGATAATCTCCATCAAAAAAAACATGCTTCGCCCACAAGAGGTTTGAGACGGGACGGTTAAACGTGGTCAGGGCCGACCATTAAAGCTGCGGCTGGGGTCAATGCCGCGGGTTTACGTGATGTTCCCTGGTTATGGTTCACATGACAGATGGTGGAGTTATGGCTAAACCAACATGTATCCCACATACATCAAGGCAGGGAGGACCTGACGTCTCATACATTTCTGTCTGGATGCTTCTTGGATTTGGGTGGAGAGTTTGTGTGTCTTCACTGTATGTGTGTATGTGTAGACATCTGGCACTATAACATTGAGATTTACTTAAGCTGTTATTCTCATTTTCTCTCATATATTTTATGGTCAATGGACCATAATTTAAAATATTTTGTATTAATAGTATGAATAATAATAATAATGATAATAATAATAAAAGTGCTTTATTTTAAAATAACAACTGTTGGAATCCTGCTGTAAATGTGTTTGTCACTTTATGGATGGATATGCCCCACAGCTTTTGCTTCAGGTTAGCTCAGCAAAAAAAATTGAGAAAAGGTCAACTTTTCAGGCACAACTGATCTACTGAACTGCTCTGACGCTTGCCAATAAAATCACCAAAACATCGAGGAAAGGTTAATAATTGCGGTTGGGTCAGTTCTCTTCTTATGATCAGTTCCTGTGTATATACAGGGACTGAATGACTAAAACACGTAGCAGCACTCTTCTGGCTAACGGGATCCATTTTGCGCTATAATAATAAAGAAGCCGGAAGTAGCCTGAATAAGCCGGCTAGCGGGATGTGATTTCAATGGCTGCTGGCTGTGTCCACAAAGGCATCTCCGCGGTGCGCCAGACATGCCTTCGCTCGTCCAGCACCGGTCCATCAATGGGAAGGTGCAGTGTGAACCAAGCCTCAGGCTGCAAGCAAGGTCTGGCAAACTTTAAAGGTCCCAAATTATACTGTTTTTCCTCAATTCCATACAGCTGTCTGAGGTCCAACATCACTGTTTTCGTTATGCATTGCCCCTGCTGAGACCATTCTGTTTCTGTGCCTGCACCTTTAAATGCTAATGAGCTCCGTCTGTCATCGCCTACTTGGAGAGAGACAGAGACGATGGCGCTTATGCTAGCGGCAGCATGCGCCAATGTTTACGGTGGATGCATATGTGGCTCAGGTGAAGTTGCTGGGTCCCATATGTTTGGGACAGATTATTTTATGAGGGTCAGTGTCGAGGCAAAGCAAGCTTTGTACTGACCCTCGTTACCGAAGCAGTCCGATGTGACGTGGTTAGCACACACATACAAGCTAACACGGACCGTAGCCGGCATATTGTCATGCGTCCGACCGGAGGCAGCAGTGAATATGCACCAGAGCGTGTGAGACAGAGGGAGGATTGTCTCCAGTTTCACCCGCACCGGGATTTATTCACGGAGCACCAGCCGGAGCACCAGCCGGATCACCCAGCGCTTCAACCGGTAAGTCGAGCTGCTCTCCCCGCTGTGTTGTGAAACACCCCCTCTCGGATATCTCCTATCACCGCACAGAGGAGTTCGGCCTATGCAAATGACTCCCTTCATTACGTAACAACGGGAGCTGAATCTGAACAGCCTGTAGGAGCGCCGTTTTACCAGTGGGTGGGCTGCAGAGACCATGCAGGAGTCACTTGTTTTCCTCATCCTGGGAGTTGACAGGCTCAGGGAGGACCAGTTTATAGGTGTAGAGAAAATGTGTTTTTCATAATATGGGACCTTTAATGCTAGTTTCTAGATTTTGTCAAATCAGACAGTTGTGAGCTCCAGTATTATATTGAAGCGACCAACACTCGCTACAACTGCAACTGGACGGTTTACATTTTGCAGGGTTTGAATCATATGAATATATTTAAATTAGTAAGATGTATTATCTGTAGTTCTTGTAGTTTTTTCTTGCACTCTCAAGTTAACAAAAAAAAAGTATGAGTAAACATGTGGTAGGATCTACTGGGGCTCTGTGTGAGGCCTGACGGGACTCAACGATGCCCAGCTGGTGCTGAAATAGGACGTCACTTCACCTGTTTTCTTTGCATTAAAGGACGACTTCTCTCGGAACAGCAGAAGACCGTGTTCCAGGCTTTTAGCATTGATTTAATGTTTTAATGAAGTACTTTCACTCGTGTTTCCTTATTCTCTGCAGCTGTAAAAATAAGTGCCGCACTCCACTGAGGGACTATTTGATTCCAATGATATTCATCCCCCCTCCCCCTAGAAACAGAGGTGACATCCATCCTGGATGCAGAGGGAAGCAAACTTTTCTGTTGAGAGGCAACTACCTTTTGTCTTTTTTTATTAAGCACAATGACTGGCCTCATTTCACGTGAACACAACACGAAGCGCAAAATAAGTTTAGTATTAAAGGATTGTGAGTCTCCGTAGGCCTGTATAATCTACTGATCTATTTCCAACTGTCTCTCTGATATACGTCCTGGGAATCAAAGACGGTCTGCCTCTCAGTCCCTGTGTGGGTGATTCAGGTCTGAATTAATGTCCAGCTCTGTGCAGCAGCCAAGCCTCCAGATGCTCTGCGTGTATGTGAAAATCTTTACGTCACATCTGTGTATTAAAAAGCAGGAGAAACACACCATCCACCATCCGTCCACTAATAAAAAGCAAGCCTGTCTCTGCCTGCAAAATTACATTCCCATACAACCAAATGTATTTGCTACTGGACTGAACTGACCTTTGAAACAGTTTGAAATGAGAACAAAACACGCTACAAAAGTACTTACTACATTATGTTTAGGCACAAACAAAACAAAACACTTTGTTCACTTCATTCAAAAGTGGTCTAAAAGTAATCGAAAGCATCTTGGTTAGCTTTTCACAATCATCAAACAATCACCAACTGTGGTTTGGTCAAAATAAACCCTTAGTTCATATTATTATATTATAGTCCTTATAGATCTGAAATCCCCTCCCTCCCTCTCTCTCTCTCTCTCTCTCTCTCTCTCTCTCTCTCTCTCTCTCTCCCTCTATATGTCTATCTCAAGTGGAGATTCACTTACAGGATTGACAATTCCTGAAACTTGTTCAGAAACTGATTTTGGCATACGGCTCAGGTGAAATAACTTAAGGTTAAGTAGCATATTTACATTGTTTCCGAATCGGGTGAGAGGAAATGCATCCTGCATTTAGGATTGTGGGTGTTTTAGGAGTATAGCTCACAGACACCTCGTTAAAACTCCTCTGAACTAAGTCCCCGGTAGAATTCAAAGGATCCTTGAAATTAGGCCAGTCCTTCGGTGGGATTCAATGACATAGCATCCTTGAAATTCAGCCGTTCAATGATCCTTTCTTGACATTGAGAAACACCTACTGTCTCAAATTACAAGCATTCATTCTTCATGAATTAATGCTTGTAATCATTCATTCATCAATGTGCAGTGTCAAATTGGAACACAAAAGATTTGAATGAGGGTGCCAGCTTCATTCATTCAGAAATGTCAATTACTGACACTTCATTGCAGTAGAAATGCTGAGAGGTGATGAGACAAAGATGATGATTGTTGGAACTGTGGAAAGACGGTTTTGATGAGTTTTACTTTTGTTTCTGTTGAGTTTAAATGAAGCGAGGTAAAACCACTGTTGTCTAACTGGAGTCTGGTGTCTTTGAGGAGAAAAATAATTTTATGTTTTTTTGTAGGTTCATCAATTAGAAAAACATCCCTGTTGATTTTAGTTATTATATATTCACTTCAACGCATGTCAAATAGCATTGCTGTCGAAAAAAAGGGGGGAATTAGCATGACCACTAGGGTGCCATGTTTCTTGAGCTGCAGCTGATAAATACCTGAGTCGTTTGTCGAGGGAATGAATGCCGATTGTTACCTTAAGACTAAATCCAGATGTTTGCGGGTGTGAGTGGATGTTTATTTGTCCTGAAGAAAAGGGGATTTCTAAGACGTATTGGTGTTCAAATTTGATCAAAGTTACTTAAAAGGCGGGAATCATCAGCTCTAATCTCACAATTTCTCTTTATCCTTCAAATGTCTAAAGCCGGTTAAAACTGTAAACTGGAAAAACATCTGCCCGTGGTGACCACAGCACCTCAGCTGTCAGAGCTACCTACTTCAAAAGGACATTCATATAAAAAAAAAAGAAAGTAATTCTCGACACATCTGCATGTCTAGTTCGGGACACGTGATTTTGCTCTTCAACACGAATTTCAACATGCAGCGCTGAGGCAAATGATATTCCTAGATTTTTTACCACGCATGTGAAACACAGCTGCCTCTGGTACCACAGCACCTCTGCTGTCAGATCATAATCCACTCATCCATTAACTAAATCCATGATAAACACATGCCAAGCCCGTAGTAACACTTTCCCTAAATGCCCGTTTGTGTCCCAGAGCCTGACCCTTTGCTCCCTCTAAGTGGACCATAACTCTCATCTAAAAGTCAACTGATCTGCTTTATGGCCTGTAGGGGGGGCAGTAACTATCGCTATCTGGACCAATCAGAGCTGCTCTGTAGCACTTATCAGTTATGTGGATGAGTGAAGACACAGCAGATGTGACGAAGTAAAAATAACCTTAAATGCCACAAAAGAAACAATTGAACAAGAAGGTTATTATATGTGTGATAGCAATTGAAATGCAATTGGTATAAATATATTTCAGCTGTGTTTTCAGGCATAATTTGAACTTCAGGAGCCTTTTTAGCGAGGATGCGACACCAAAGGAGATCCAGGCGGGTGTTGCTGTTCCCCGGAGGGATTGCGAGGATCATAGTCTGTCAGCGGAGTAACAGCGATCTGAGACGGCACTCAAAGGGCCTCGATGATGGGAGAAGTCAGAGCTGCTGACCTGAGAGAGAGAGAGACTGATCCATGTACATGTTGTAGAGCTGATGGAGAGACATACAATGTCGGAAGGACAGAGAGAATTCAACCGCATTGAAGACAGATTGGGAAAGGGAGTAAATCCTGAAAAGCTGTTTGAGAACCGACGACATTTGAGAACATAAGGTGACGAGTCGAGGCGATGGTTTGTTTAAACCGTCTATAAATCTCTCTCGCAAGAAAGGGTTGAATTACATCCACGAGTTTGGCTCCAAAGCAGATGGAGGGAAGTTGGGACTGACACCAATGCAATTGAGTCAATTCAATATCGCCTTAGACAGTCTAGTCTCATAGTCTACATTACTTTACAAACGAAATAGGAAAGAATGCTCAAATGTTCACAGTCTGAGTCAATCCAATCAAATATGTTCCAGAGATTAATGCAACATTCTCTCTTTGAGTTTAGTGGAATATACCACAAAGGAGGCACCTTTTGGGCAACTACATCAGCTGCTTTCAATAGCTTGACCAGCAGAGGTAACACTAGACAATTGCTGTTAGATGACTTAATGAAAAAACCTTCAGGAAATACAAACATTTTCTCGTGAAGAATTCTTGGAGAAGATTGATAGCACTTTCATGTATGAAGCTACAATCAACAGCCGCGTGGTTTGCTTAGCAAGAAGACTGAAACCAGAGCTTCACAGCTGCCTGCCCAAAGGTAAAAAACTTAAGTAAAAAAATCAGCACATCTAAAGTTCACACTATATATTGTTTCTTTAATCTCTACCAAAACAAAAGTGTAAAGAATATTTTACAGTGTGCTGAAACAAATGCTTCTCCATCTTCCCTCTCACAAGGCTAAATAACCTGATTCTGTTTTCATTTGACTGGAAAACAGTGCAAAATTGTATCTTTATGTTTGGTTTTGTTTACTTTGGGAATGCAAAGTATTCCTGGTGCATAAGATGCCTGGAGCACAAAAGCATCACCTCTCATGTTCTCTGTGAATCCAGCCAAACACTAGTTTCCACACTTTCAAGGTAAATGTAAGACTAGAAGGAAAATTCTCCAAGTGAAATCCCTCTGCTTTGCAAAAACAGCAAGGTTTCATGCCTCTTAAAGCTTTTTACTGAGATGCTCTTTGCCTGCTTGTTGTCCGGCTCTACAGGTATGAGCGAGACGCTGTCCTAAAAGACTGCAGCAGATGTGTTACAGGAATCATTCCACACTTTGTGGATTTTTACTGCAGCACAAAGCTCACCGTCATCTTTCATGTTCCCCTTTTACGGGGAAAGAGGTCGCAAAGCGACATCTGTGCATCAAAGACACATGGTCAGATTGGTATTTCTGAGAGGTTGTGTGATTTAGAAGATATATTATCGGAAAGCGTGAATAGAGGTGGCCCTTGCTGACCTTTGGACCATGGTATACCTCAGGACGGTCTTAATGACATTCATCGAGAGCCTGAACATTACCAAAAGGCTCATTCACAGTCCGGTGCTCAAAGGTTGACCGTGGACGTCGACACACGAAAAACTCCCCCCTTTTGCAATTTTTCCTTTCTCAATGGAAGCTTCTCAGCCTTTGTGGGTCGGCCACTGGAACGGGATGGGTTTGTGTGAAGTAAAAAATGTGCGGTGAAAAGGAGGGCAAAGGAGGAACCTGTTTGCCTGGAGACTTCACAAAACTAACATCCTATAGAGCGGTTTCTATAGAGGCCAGCGTTTTGTCTCCGGAAGTCATGGGGTTAATGCTATTCTGGAAGAACCTGGGCTCCAGTCGTTTGTTCTACGTGGTGAAGTGGTCCTTGTTGACTTGCGTGTGTGTGTGTGTGTGTGTGTGTGTGTGTGTGTGTGTGTGTGTGTGTGTGTGTGTGTGTGCACTCATGCTGGTGTGAAGACATCTTGACAACCAAGATTCGTGTTTGTGCAAGAATTAAACATGATCCTTAACCAATAGCTACGAAGCAATGTTGAGTACGTATTACGTTCTTTCAGCCTGAAATAATTGTGTGATCGTATCATATGAAATTAAATGGGGATTTTATCAAGTTAAACTTTGCTGTACTTCTACTGCTGACCAATAGCAAGTTACCCTGGAAAAGCCATCATAGCTTATTAGCTGTGTTGCTAATTCCATGACCTCTTCATAGCACAGAAAAAGTGAATTGTGTTTAGAATAGAAACAAACTAAATTAAGTAGCCGATGTTGGGTAACTTCCACGACTGTCTTATCATTCAAATAAGACGTATTTAGCATTATTGGAGCTCTCTGAGAAAGTTAACTTGCTGACCAGCTCAGAGAGCTTTTCCAGTCCTCGGTAACTAAATAGTGAACAAAATGATATATGGTCAGTCATGAGAGCAAACCGCCAGGGGGAGAAAACTGCACCAGAGAAAAGAGAAACCTGAGGAACTCTTGTGACTAACTCATGCTAGCACGCTGCCAGCTGGCCTGCGTGTCGGCTGTTAGCTTGCCAGCTACAGTAGTTCATCATCTCGCCCTGTGTGAAATAATCCATATCTCATCAGTCTTGTCATGCTCACAGAGGATCAATGAAAATCTTGTCAGTCACCTAATAAATCCTGCTGACAGGACAGGATTTACTTGTTTGAAGAACGACACGGACTGACTGCAACTTCCTCGTTATATAAACGCAATCGGTCTGTCTACAGAACTCTTGCATTGTGATTGGGAAACACACTTTTCTTTTATGTCTCTTTCTTTTATGAAAATCCAATTTCCATTGAGACCGGAACAACATTGCCTTGGTAATACTTACTCAATCTTTCTTTAAAAAAAAGAGCAAACAAGCACAGTTATAGTTTCTCTTGGAAGGTGTGTCCACTGAGTTATCCGTGAGGCAGCGAGTGGTTATCATGGACCTTGGAGGCTCATGGTAGGGGATTTCAGCTCTCAGCAAACTGGCCTTTATTGAGGTGTAAGAAGAGAGAGTATAGAAGACTATAAGAGCACAGAGCCAGTATGCCAGCAGACCCCTTAATCCTCAGACGTGGAAGCATGACGAGACTCCCAACAGTCTGAACTCAAACTGATTGACACAATGATTGAGACCTTTAGATTTATTATTTGTTTGGGTTTTTTTCTCCCTCCCATGCTGGCGTACATGAGCTGTTTTGGGTGTAAATGCTGTTATTAAGCACGTACCTGGGGGAGTTTTCTCTGACTGAAGGCTATTTGAAGAGTTAATTTCCTAAACATTGGATATCCCTTTTTGGAAAATAGTTTCTGCAAGAAACAAGAAGGTTCCAACTGCTACCAATTTTTACACCAAGAGCACATTCATCTTTGAAATATTCTAAGAGTCGGTATCTGTTTATTATCCCTCTGTTAGCACAGCAGGAAACCTCTTTTGTGGATGTTTCAAATGGTCCTTGAACTAACTTGGACCGGTTAAACCTACAGCTGAGTGTTTTCAGTTGAAGCTACAAATGCTTTTGGCACAGCGGGACGATTGAATAAATCACGCCGGACACATTTCTATCGTAATGTACTGAATCCATCTCCAGCGCAGCTGGTGCATAAATGTAATAATCCCAAAGCAACGTTTGAATGCTGATCACTGTAACCTTCTGCTGATTAAAGCAAACATTAGAGAAAGTGAGAAATCGGCTGTTTATGTTGGAATCTTCACATTCGTGTTGAACTGAATCGGTATTCGTGGCCGAATTAAACAGACGTCTGACTGCATGATTGCATGTGGGCGTTTTATGAAAAACAGGGAAACAGACTATCCTGATATGTCTGGCTGCTTTGGGGTGTTTACAGTGCAATTAAATACAATTTTAGATATTTAACCAGCTGGGTGGAAGCTTTTGAAGACTCTTCTTTTGTAAAAGATAAATAATCTAGGTAATCATCATGGATTAAGGACCAAAGAAAGCCTTTACAAGGTCAGATAGCTGATAAGTGAAAATGAGCAGGGTTTTTATTTTTATGTCCTTGTGATGGTCAGATGAAAGAGGAAGTGAAGAGGAACTAATGGAGGAGAGATTGGTGCTAAGTGGAATGACCCCAGACATCATGATTTAGGCCGTAAAGAGGGTTCTGGACAGAGGTTATTAAAGGATTATAAAGGGATCTAAAAGTTTATAGAGGACTGGTCTGGAGAAGATTAACCAACACTGCTCCACATTCCATACCAGTTTACACACTGGGAGATACGGAGTTAGACTGGCAAATAACTTTCCATCACTGCCTCATTGTTTACATTTCAGACAGTAAAATCCGGATTATTTATTTTACGAATCAGAATGTGATAAAGAGTAATGTGTGTAACAATGCTGTTCAAACATGACCAGACAATTTTGCTCCATAATTGTTATTTTGTTCAGTCAGGCTCTAATTTCTCTCACATCCTCATATTGCCGTCTGTATTCAAACATCCTTGTCATTGACTCCAGTCATACTAGTCTGCAGATGTAAAGTTTTTAAAAAACACGTACTCGTAAAACATTACAAAAAAGATGGCAGTAAAATAGCACTATAAAGTGAAGAAAAACTGTAAAGTTGAGGGCCATAAAGCTACATCTACGTCATCGACATCATCCACCATGCACCGGACAGGTCCAGAGGGCTGAACTGGGCGGTAATGGGAACCAGAGCCCCAGAGCTGCCTCGGCTAATCACAAGCAGCCACCAGCAAAGACAGCAGCACCATCACTCTCTCACAGCATCACTCCATCACTCTCTCTTTACTCTCCTCATGTGACTGAGGCCGGAGTTTAGAGTCGCAGCCCCTGCTGCATTCACTTTACTCATTCTTATGCCTTTACACCGCCCTATTTTTGTTGCCATCCATTTTTTTTTACCAGCCCATTTTCTATAGGCCTGTCCTGATTTAAACTCTTACTCTCTCTCTCTCTCTCTCTCTCTCTGACACACACACACACACACATACACACACACACACACACAGACTTGTGTTTTAGCCATTCATCAGTAGCTAATCTTAGTTGTCTGGTTTGAGGTGTTCTGGGGCCACGTGCACGAAATGAAAAATAGCTCTTTGGGGGGTGAAAAACAGATCACTGTGTGTGTGTGTGTGTGTGTGTGTGTGTGTGTGTGTGTGTGTGTGTGTGTGTGTGTGTGTGTGTGTGTGTGTTTGTTAGTTAGTTTCCTCACTAGTGACCAGAGGTCGAACTTACGTAAATATTTGGTCCCATAAATGCCGTTAGCAGCGACTTATGAATCATAAAGCTCGTTAAACAGGAGTGTAAATAAACAGTAAAGCGACTCCTGGCGCCCCGCCGAGCTCCCTCTCCTTCCATAACTCAGTCTGGGCTCCGCCTGCTGTGGACGGACGCGTTCGGCTCCCCACCTGGGCAACAGGTCCCACCGCCCTGCTCGCTAATCTGTTCAGCTCGGCTAGGACGGATGGGGAACGCCAAATTAGCTGAGGGCGTGTGCTCGGGTGTAAACTTGTGTAACAGCTCATTGGGGGCTAAATCTGCCGACCGGACTTGGACAAATGTTTTTGAGGTGATTTCTTTTATGGGGTTTGTCGTTAGGAAGGAGTCAAAGTTTATGATGCAGGGATTATTTTGCCCATAACGCCCGACAGATGGAGTCAGCGTGTGTATTGTGTTTGTGTGTGTGTGTGTGTTTGTGGGTCAAACATTTACCAAAAGCCTATAAAAAAACATAGTTTTGAAGTACTTGTATTTCCTGGAGGATTCCCCTTTTGTAGGCTTTGAAAGGATTGTTTTCATCGTCACTCCTCTGCATTTACTTGATGGGTATAATAGTTACTTCGCAGATTATGGTGTGAAAAGACATGTTTTTTTGTTTTTTTTACATTTACAATATAAAAAAAGAATTGTTTTTTAGTTGGACAGAAAAATACCAGTAATAGGCAAGTCAAGGCAACTTAATTTGTATAGCACATTTCATACACAAGGCAGTCTAAAAGTGCTTCACATTATAAAAATGTCATACAATAAAGTGAAAAAAATAGAAGGATTAAAAGAAAATAAAGGCAAAATTCTAATATTTTATTTCACTTCCCCTCCCTCCTGAGTCACACTTCACTCTCCCATATCACCCTCCTCTGCTCTAATACACTTAGTCTCAACAGAACAATCCTTTGTATTCACCTCATCAGCTCTTCTTTCTCGTCCTCCCTTTCCAAGCATTTCTCTCTTACACATCACACTGGAGGTTACAGGACTATTCTGTTACAGTGGTTGTCAGGACACTGTGCTCTTTACTGTACACACCTCAATGCTTTTTACTTCCACTCTTGGTGAACTAGAGATTTAAGTTACATTTACAGTTTTACATATAGTGAGTGACTCCTGAAAAGAGAAGCAGCTATCAGATTAAGAGCAAAATAAAGAGTCAAATAACATACATTCATGTCATCAGTTTTCCTGGTGTCGGCTTGAAAGCAAATTCTCTTTTCATCTGCTCCTATTCACAGGTCAGACCACGGGGTCGGCCTGGAGCTGGAGGGGACGCAGGGTCTTGCTCAGGGACACTTCAGCAGAGCAGATGTTTGCTGATAATGGTTTAAACCCAGCCACTCTGCCTGAAGGATCGCTACTCTGAGCCCAACCCTGTCTTCCAGAAATGTAGTTTGTATGCTACTAAGTGAAACAGAAAAGACTGCTTGGGAAATGTCCAGTTGCATCCAACTCTTGGATGGGATGCCAGAGAATGCCGTTTGTATATATTTGACATCCAAGGTCCTTAGCGAGTCAAACCTACTAATGTGTGATCCTCTGACTTTTCCTCTTGCGCCTGAGGTTGACATTTGTGGATTTGAGTGAAATATCTCTACTACAGTTGGATGGTCTGCCAGGATATCTGGCCCACACATAATGTGCCCCTCAGGATGTAATAACATTGGTGATTGTCTGACATTCATCTAGCACCACTGTCAAGTCAAAATGTGTCCAATACTCCAAATACCTGTAAAACCTAATGACAAAAGGACCCCCTGCACTTATGGACCCTAAAACAACAAGGAGTGGTTTGACGGCCACAATGCAAACACACTTTCAGCTGGACCGTGTAATCCAGGCAGCTATTTTCTCTTTGCATTCACCGGGCATCTGTGTAAGTGGCGTCAGGAGCTACCGGCTCCCGTGGCAACCTCTGGCATGCTCTTCTGTCGTTTGCTCCGGCACGGTTGACGTGGTGACCTCTCGAACCCTGCGGTGATTGTCTCGCGACGCTAAGTGCCTGCCGATTGTGGGCAGAGCTCAGTGGTGATAATGTCTACCAGATTCACTGCGCTTACATGCAGCAGCACGCAGGCGTCCATTCCAGCAGACACGCAGGATCTCCACGCCGGCCACTCTTTGCTCTCCAAAAGTAAACAGTTGTAGTGATTCTTTGACGCTTCAGAGTGTTTTCAGATGGCCGAGGAAGCCTCGTCAACACGCAGCTGACATGTTGACAAGCGGACGTCGAAACATGTCTGGTGTGTTTGCTTTGGAGGCTGCATGGAGCCAACTCATCCCCCGATTACACTGACTTCCTGAAGCTCCACTTTGCCTTGGTAACCCTGCAATTTGTTGTAATACCCATCTCTCAATAATGTAGACGTTTATTTATTTTAATCATCAAAGGAAGGGGAGGAAGATGCGGCATACATGCACCTCAGTGAGCAGTTTCACATTGGCCCTTCATCTATCTTCACCTATCTTCCTCCTCACCCTCATCGGCCTCCACTACGGTGACTCGAGCTGTCAACAGATGGCCGATCCCACACATTGAGTGTTGGTTCAGTGAAAGATGTGAAAACAGAAGCACTCCAATTCTCTATTCTTTCCTTCCCTCCAGCTTCTCCGAGCCTTCCTTCTTGTGGTGGTGAATAAGTGGTATCAGGTGCAAAAGCCTCTGTAAATGTTGGACCCTCAAGGAACTTTTTCATCTGTACTTTCAAATCTCAGTCCTTTTTAGCCAAACAGCACATTATTCAAGTGCATCATCATCCCACTAACTAGCTACACTTGTGCTTTTTATGTGAATTATATGGGAACCCAGATTTCCCCCTGAGTATTTGCCAAAGCCACGGAAACTTTGTACCAATAGGCAGATCCAAGGTCAGTGCCGGTCTCTATTTTCGGCACATTTTATCATCTTATGCATAACTCTGCACTCTGGGGCTTAACAGTCACAAATGTAATGGAAACTTGGTTTGGGGGGGATGTGTTTATAGAAGCTGCTGAGTACAGGAACAACGATGGGTCCTCATGTCTTATTTGATGTGAAACATCATTACAGAAACAATTCAGATTTGAAAATACCTCCCCTTTGGCCTGCTTACATTTTTCTGTTAATCTGCTCATACATTGTCTGTCTTTTGCTGAGAAAAAGGTTCTTCATTTCTTGAAAGCCGGTTGCATTTGTCTTCCAAAAGTGGCGCAGCACATATTTGTGTCAGCTACTAAATCTCAAGTCTGCGGCTTGAAGTAGAGTAACTGCTGCAGATAATCGATAAATACAAATCAAATGCGTGGCTACTCAGTTAAGTATTGCACCCTGAATCTGGTAAGTAATGCTAACCGCAGAGGCAGATGCACCGTATCCTTCTGTAGAGAGTTCAGTGACACACACCCAGCTCTGGTTGAGGTTTGTGTGTGGCCTGCAGACGCCACATCTCTGGGGATTCATGCATGCTGCATAAACACGCTTGTATTAAGTTTCATTTGTGGAGCGTCAATTGCCCGTTACGGGATAGAAAGACGCAGAGAGATACTAATACTGACTGCTGAAAGTAAAATACACAAACTTACAGCAAACCTGCACACACTCATGTTCAGACACACACACACACACACACACACACACACACACACACACACCAGCCCGTCTCTCTAAGCTTTAATCTTTTCTTCATTACAGTGTTTTTCTTTTGAAATTATCTCTCAACCATCTGCTCTTCTATTCAGCCCAGTCTTCGGCCCCGGGCCTGGCACCGAAGGTCAGGGTGTGTGTGTGTGTGTGTGTGTGTGTGTGTGTGTGTTTCAGTGGACAATGACCCAGCCGGACAACCCCCCCACACACAAACATCAAACACTGAGACTTAACACCGCAACCAGTCCGTCGGCATCTTTCAAGACGGGTGTTAGGTGCATGGAAAGGTGAGAGAGGAGGATGGAATGTGTGTGTGTGTGTGTGTGTGTGTGTGTGTGTGTGTATGTGTGTGTGTGTGTGTGTGTGTGTGTGTGTGTTCCTCTCTATGAGCCTTGTCTGCTCACATCCACACGTCTATCCAGCATTTTTTCCACACTCCAGAGGATCAGGCCCTTAAAAGCGGCACAGATGAGCATCTGATCGATACGAACAGTCCAGAAGTGTTAACGTCTGCTCATCTCTCAAGAGTAATACTAGCTTTTACTCTCATTGATTTCTAAAGGAAAGATCATTATGGGTGGCTGAGCTGTAAAACACTTAAGGGTTTGTTTTTTTTCCTTTCTTTTTGTGTCCCTTCATGGCTCAGTAGTGGACCAATCTAGCGTTGCCAGACAAAAAGCTTTGAAGAACCAGACACTCCTAAGCTGTTGCCATGCTTCGTTTCATGCACCTCGTTTCACTTTGCATCCACACAGAAGCCGAAAAATCTAAAGATTAAAATCGTCATTAGGCGGCGCATTTCAAATCCTCCTTATTGGATATGTGGGTGTAGAGCATCCTGCTGCCATTAATACTCAAACATCTATCAATCCATGGCTGAAAACAGTTCATAAAAACGTTTTGGTAACTTTTGTTAGCATTTTAAATATTTTTTTACCATTGTTTTAGCCTTCTGAAGGCAGTGGAAACCAGCTGGAAACGTGTCATGTCATCAAATCATCAGCTTTTTAGCTGGTATGGTGAACTTGTTTTTATTTTAATTGTGTCATGTTTCTGTCCTATTCATACTCACTCTCTTTTACCTCTGGTTTTGGTCTCTATCAACTCCTGGGGGAAATAATATCTGTCTCGTTAGCTGATATGTGCTCCACTATGTTCACCAGCTGGTCCCTAACTGTGTCTGTCTGCTGTTTGTCACTGAGCAGGAAGTGTACGGTGGGTTTTTTTAGAGCTGAAAACAGCTGCTTGCTGTGGTCAAAAATGATGCAGTGAGAGCAGTGAGAGTGAACCAAAACAGAGAAGTTGTAAGTTGGACAGATAGATGATGATAAAGCTTGGTAAAGCCATAAAGGAGCGGGGAGCTCCAGATACAATTCTCTCTTCGTGGCAACAAATGACCCCTTTCACATTGTCACATTGTTTTGACGTTAGTCATTTGATACATTGTTATTCTAAAATAGATTCAGATTCATTCTCCATTGTCCTTCATAAAGGGAATCAGCCCTCACAGTCTGTACACCATCAAACACTCAGTTATATTCAGAGACAAACAACACACGTTGTTTACAATACTGGTTATAGCCAGTTTAAAGATGGATGTCTTAAGCAGGAATGAGGCTGAGAGACACAGACAGGTAGGAAAGGACGGCTTAACGCATTGTTGGTTTTGTAATTATAGAACTATGCTGGCCCTATCCTTTCAGCTGGTGTGATGACATAAACATCTCTTGAAAAGATGGTCTAAAATAAAAACACATCAGGATTCTCCTTGTATCCCTTTTAGATGAGGAAACACTGAAAAACTACATTACTGGCTTGATTCCTCACTAAAACTGCATGTAATTAAGCTCATGGCTCTATGAAGCACTTGACAAATTACTTCACGTCATGCATTTAATGTTATTTCTGCAAAGCAAAAAGACATTTACAAAATATGAATGTTAAATCTCCACCAGCAGACTGGTGGGGAGTACGATCAGACTCCTTAATGAGCTGATGACATATTTGACAAAGTGACAAACTGCCATAGGGATGTCGTACATTAGAGTGTGGTTTGCGGTGAATATAAACACACAATGCTTCATTAGATGCATTTTCACTATCTCTACATCTGCAAACCGCTGCAATGCTTGTACTCCCTCTGGATGTGAGAGAACCTTTTTTTAATGCAGCGCAGAGATCAAACCATATGACCAACCTTTACCACTGTTTCAGAGGAATGCAGACTTTGATCTGTCAAGTCACATTTAGTGTGAAGATGTATAACTTTCGCATCTGGGAACCGTCGTACAGAGAGTTCAATGTGCAAGTAAAGTTCTCGTCTTGTTGTCCCTCCAACGAGAGAAGAAGAAGGAGGAGAAAGTCCTGTCATGTTTTCACAGGCGGGTCATAAATTGGCAATACTGAGAGAAGGGGACTCATAATACCAGTTAATGGGTCTCCGGTCGAAAAGCTGAGTGGCAAAAAAACGGTTTGAGTTGCAGCCAGCTTTTAGTCTTAAAATGAAACTCAACGCAATATTTATCATAGTAGATAATATGATGGAGATCAACTGTAGGATTAAAAGGGGGATGTTTACACTAAAGCGGAGCACGATTAACAGGCAAAAGTCTTTTTATTTATCACTAGAGGCTTGTTTTGAAGTTCGGGACCTTTTAGCTATAATGGAACCCGGTTTTGTCACATTATTCTTTCTTGTTTCTGCAGTCTAAATATACATGGCCTCCATTCAAAACATTTGCTGATGTATGGTTGGCCATTTTACTAATATTGTATTCAGTTATGTCTGTATTTTTCCAGCAGTTAATCATAAAAGAGTGCATTATGAAAATCCCAGGGGAAGCACGGCTTGTTTGGGATGAGAAATGAGTTCTTCTAATACTTCTCAACAACTGGACATTTGTTGCGTCCAATTTCACTGTGATGCAGTTTGTATTTTCAGATAGTTATGTAATGGCAAGACATGTTGTGGTGGTTAGCGCTGTCACTGTGTCTCTAAATTAAGGTGTCTCTAAATTAAGGTGTGAAGGTCCTCTCTATGCATCCTGAGATAGACTGGCGACCAGTCCAAGGTGCACACTGCCTTAGCTAAATGTCAGCTGGGATTAGCTCCAGCCCCCCTGCGACCCTGAGTAGGATAAGCGGTTACAGATAATGGACCGATTGATGTGATGCAGATGCCGGTGATGACAAACGGAAACCTCTCTCAAACATTTTTTGTCCAGACGTGGCTTAGAAGCCATAACGTCTTCATAGAACAATGTGCATGGGATACTAGTAAGAGTCAGATGTTCATCCATTCTTAACCAAATTACAAAGGACTAAATATAGTACCAAGGGGCTTCTCGGCTGATTGCCATACCGACACCCAGCTTCATTAGCAGCCAATCAGAGGAACATTTCTACTTTGTTAACTGTGCACCAGAGTTTACAGCATGGTTTTGTGCGCTGCCATTCTTTTTAAATGAGCATGCATGTAGTTTTAACAACTAAAGTAAAGCCACAAACCTTTGATCCATGGTCCTCATTTATATAGCGCTTTTATCCAAAGCGCTTTTACAGTAATGACTGACATTCACCCATCCACACACACGTTCACACACCGACGGTGGAGTCAACCACGCAGGGCGACAGCCAGCTCATCAGGAGCAATTAGGGTGAGGTGTCTTGCTCAGGGACACCAGGCACTCAGCTAGGAGGAGCCGGGGATCGAACCGGCAATCTTGCGGTTGCCAGCCAACCCGCTCTACCTCCCCCTAACTTATACCCTCTCCTGCCGTGTCCCCTGTTTGTCTCTCAGTGTGTTTTGGTGTGTCCCTCATGTTCCCACTCACCCTCCTTGATTGTTGCCAAGCTGTTTCACCTGCTCCAAGCCACACACCTGCAGTACATCAACAAAACGATCAGCCCTGCAGAATATCAACGCTGGCTTTCCTCCCAGTCCTCCTCAGATCGTTGCTACAGCGGTAGTCTGATGTTTCTGGCCTCCCCTTGTGTATTATCTTTAGTGTATTATCTCCATATGTGTGTTTGTTGCCCGACCTAATCCTGTTTTTCCCCTGTGCCTCACTATCATCCACCTGCTTGTTCCCCTGCCTGCTTCCCCTTGGAACCTCACTCTATTCCACCATGCCATGCCCTCCTGCCCTCTGAAATCACCAGCCATGACCATCACTAAGTACTTGACAATTTAAACTTTACCGACCTCTGTGTCAGTCGCCTGCATTCGGCTCCACCTATACCACACCGTGAAATACATGTGGTGGAAAGTGGGCTCTCAAATAATCCAGGCAACAAGGGTTTTGGTGAGAGAACTAATCTCCACCAAAAAAGTGAAATAGAAACAGACTTGACTAATCAATCGCGATGTAGACGAGGCATGTGACCTCCGCTTCACTGAAGGGCGGCAGACGAAAACATCACATCCTTGTGAAGCAATGAGACTGTAACGTTCCGCCAATGAATGCCATGGTTCTATCACTGGTTCTGATTTATTTGAGGTTTTACTCGCACTCTTTAAACATGTCCTCTTGTTGCACCTTCTTCTTCTGCAATGGTTTAATGGCACCACAGCTGTTTAAATCTCGCACTGTGGCCCAGGCCAATGAAGCATTCATGAAGCATGCATTCTCCTAGAAAGGTTGAACGCCTGTAGAACCTTCTTTTAGTAAACTTGTTCACAAACTTGTGAAAAATGCCCACTGCATAGTCTTTAAAATAAGTGTGTTTATTGAAAAGCAGACCCTGGCAATGAAATAATAAATAAATAAATAAAACCCTACAAATGAGTAACACTATAATATATTGATGCAATATACAGTTTATATTTTGAACTGTGAGGCCCGTATATCAGCCCGAACTAATGCAGCTTCATTGCAGCCAGAGCACATGTTTTAACCACAAACTGGTGGACCATTAGAGGAACCACATAATGAGACATCTAGTCATTGATAAACTTCCAAAAACCAGAGAAAGCAAAAAAGACACAAAGTGCAAGAGCCCGAAGCGTCCATGCTTTTTGCCTGTGTGGTCTTTAGATTCTTGCTTTAGTATGTGTATTTGTGATAACCAGTCTGGCTGCACTTTAATCTTTCTCTCTCTCCAGAATATGTTGGCAGGATGGCTGCTGAGTTCCTCTGCATCCCATCGACTCTCCCTGCTGGGTTTTCTCTGCTGACGGTTAGAACGGCCTCTGATGCTTTAATGCTCTGAAAACAAGCCTGCTGCGTCGGTAAATGGACGTAATAAATGGCCGGTAACATTAGAAGAGGCAGAGACCAGCGTGAATGAGAAAGAAAAACATTCAAAAAGATGAGGGGTGAGAGTGAAGACAAGGAAAATGACCGAAATCAAGGGGGGAAATGAAGCAGCATGGCATGAAACAATAAGACAAGACCATTCCCGGATGTCTCATGTAATAATTCATCTCAACTAGTGGCCTGATATTTATCTGAGTGAGACGTTGACACAAATGGACTCAAGATGGTTTCTGTGATATATCACACAGAAAGAAAATGAAATGAAAACCGATGCTCCTATTTTCACAACACACTACATATTTTGAGCGATTCAATTGCCAAGACACCTGTTTGATAAAAGTTTGAGTTAAAGAAATGCATCTTGTCATAACACATCAAAAGCCCTATTTGCAGGGAACTAGCATGACCAGGAGACCTCGTGTGATTTACATTACACCCCTCCCTGAAACGTTTGTGTTCTGTGGCGCATTCGCACGGGATAAGAGAAGTCTGTATATTACAAATGTTTTTATTCCAATTTATACACAAGGCTCTGCATAACATCCGCTTGTATACATTAATATTATACTTGTGATATTATAAATTATAAATTATATATAAATTAAATTATAAATTACAAATAGAATTCGATTATATAGGCCTAGATATGTTTATATAATATTAATTTGCTCCGGTGTGAATGGGTCTGTGTAGAAACATGATCCTCCTGTATTCGCACCCATAATGCTTTCAAATATTTCATTTAAAATTGCAAAAAAAAAAAAACGTGCAAAACTTTTTTTTCTTAATCTATCTTTTCCCATGACTTCATTGTATGGCAAAATAGGATAATTTGATAGAGGTCACCAGGTAATACTAGTTCTGGGATTCGGGCTTTAGATAACAAGTATTGTAGGTGTTTGGAAGATAAGGCATTAATGTATTACTTTTAATGCGTTGCTGCATCTACTCTTAATAGTAAAACGTAACAAAACCCCAATCCTGATCATTTTAAATTCAGCAGTTATATTACAGCGACCTCAGTTATGCTGCTATGCGTTTTGAGTTTGCCTGTTGGGTAAGTTTGCTAGTTTTGCTGAGGGTTGGAGGGTTTCAGCGCTTCACTGTCAGCACCTCTGAAGTGGTGAATGCAAGCCAGCTTTTGATTGTCAGTAAATACTTCCAAACGTTGAGCTAGCTGCTTGTTACACCACAAAGTCTTCAATTCATACACATGTGGAATACAGAACATGTGGAGTTTGGTTTCAGAGCTTTTGGAGTGAGCTACTTTTGACTGGGCTGAAGTTAGCATGTATTAGCCTCTTTTACACAGATGATTTCGGCATTATGGCAGAAAGGCGAGTCAAAATATGCCGCGAACCGGACCGTTTAGATAGAACTTTGTTTGCGGCGTAACACTGCAACAGTGTCTGCGTTTATATCATCCAGATGACAGGAAATGAAGGCTCAGGATCAACACCCGGAGGAAGGAAGTCAGACTTTACTCCTCCCCTTCCGCTTTCTGTGTTTCCGTTCTCAAACTCCCTTCGAATCAGGAAACAACAGCAGCAACCTCAGAGCTAGCAACTCTGGCAGCGGCATGCGCCAGTGACATTGACTTGACCGACGTACCGACGTACCGATCCGTTCCACTTCACACGAGCTTCGGTGATATTGGTTTAGCCATTTTTTGCAAGAGCTACATACAGCTAGCAAAATGGTCTGTGTTTTTAATGAGCTCCTCCAGAGCTAAAGTATAGACGGGCTTCACCGCAGGGTCACCGACCATGAAATTATGTTTTTCTTTTGTTGAAACAAAGTCTCTGCACACAGTCAACAGTGTTTTTATTGCGGGGAATCACAGGGTTCGACGTCCCGACACTATTTTGCTGCCGCACCACAGCAGCTACAGAAGCTTGGCACCGCCTAGACCGTTGTGATTGGTTGAAAGAAATACAAACAAGGCAGAGTGTTTTTTCCCCTGGGAGATGTGATTTCCTGGAGCCAGACCCTTCTACTGTGGAGAAGGGGCTGGCAAAGCAAGACTAGCGTTTAGATAGCACCTTGGTTTGCGCAACGAGTGAGACCCCCCCCAGGGGGCAGCGGTTTTCGTCCATGGACTTGTCGGCCATGTGACGTAATCAATGAGTGTTGGAAATCTGATTAGCTTGATGCATCAAAACAACTACCAAAGGTGAACTTTTGCTCGTCTTGCATATTTACACGACTCACCGCAAGCAAAGTTGCTGTGCATCATAAACATGTCGATGCATATAACAGCGGTCTCGTACTACCGGCATTTTATCTTCTTCAGATCTACGCTTTAAGCTTGTTAAAAATAGTCAACTGTCCAAACCTAATTTTAGCCAAGTTCTGTTTGGCAAGTGGATTTGGATAAAACGCCTATCCAGAAACAGGCTTCCTCTGTTTAACACAAGACTATGCTGGCTGTCAAAGCACAAACACTTTGCTATTGTAGCTTTAACACATTGAAAAGAGAAATTACCTCTCGCCTCCCACCTGCCAGAGTGTGACTTCTGGCCAAACTGGGAGCAGTGAGGACTCGCAGTGATACTGGATGTCCAATCTGCCGGGGTCATGACCTCCCAGCGCTCTGAGGATCACATCCCAGCACTGGCCTCGTTCCACAGCGCCACTCTGCTTGTTTGCTTGTCGATTCGGGGAGGTGCACAGGAGCCCTCGCTGGAAATAATGTGGATGAGTGCAGCGACTGTGTGTGGCGTTTAAATAAAAGTCACCGGAGCCAAGAGATTTGTTCCTGATGTGCCAGACGTACATCCCATTAAGCCTTCAGAGCCCATAAGTAATTTACATCACAAAGACAGCATCCTTTCTCATTTGACTGCACAGGTTTTTTTTACACAGTGAATTGCCTCAGAGCAGAACAAACTACAGATTTAGAAACAAGTGAACACAACAAAACGCTGCTGTTTGCAGAGTTGTTACTATCGAAGCTGGAGCTTGAAGACATGTGAGCCAAAATCAACTTTTATTTGCCGAAAGAGGCCGAAGAGCTCAGTGAACGAATAAATTCTTCAAAACGCTGCCATGTAACCTGGTGTTTTCAATTTATCTCCTTTTCTCTCAAAGTCCTCTTGGCCTCCGTCAGATTTGGCTTAAAGACTCACTCGGAGAAATTAAACTTGTACATTTGAGACGGTCCACAATCATCACCGTGCGGTGGTTGAGCGGCAAACAGCGGCTGCCATTAGTGTCTCTTTCCCACCAAGAATCTCACAGGTGATGTCATGGAAAACGGCCACATCCAGATGAAAACTGCATGTGCCGTCGGTGGCACGAGCATGAGAACACCCACAAATGCCGTATGCATTATCGTGCCCAGCGCACGCTCACGCAGCTGCACACACTTTGTACAATTGGATCCATGAAATGATACAAGTGCTTTCCATTATTAACATTTCTTTGATTTTGATTGATATACTACCTGTCAGCCTCCCTTTTGCATTCCTGTAAAATGGTGCTATTTCACAATGTTCTGTTCTCCACTGTATCCAATCCTTTTATAATGTTGCTTTTAGTATTTTCCTCTTGATGTCTGGGGTCAATCTTTTCTCATACAGCCGGCCAATCTTTTCCTGCAACTTCATGCTGTTTACTGAACCGTTTCCTGAGCGAAAACCTCTGTCCTCGATCACGAGCTACCACAAGTGGCAGCCTTCATTGTACCGAACGGTCGATTTGATTAAGGAAATATGAATAGGATGAATTCCAGCATTATCAAGGGCATTTCTTTTGCCTCCATGTTTAAGAACTTGTGGGTATTTGATGAACCTTTTTAGGGGCGGTTTTGTCCCGAGCCCTTGCTCTCACCAGCAGTCTTTATATGCAACAGACACACAACCCCATTTACTGAAACATGCCTGCGGTCACTGAGCGTTCACAGAACGTCCCATCCAATTAGAGTTGGAGTCGTGATGACCATCCCATCATATGGCCTCCTGCTCTCAGCGTATCCCTGAGACGAGGAGCACACAACTGCCTAGCGTTCAAAACACACACTTGAATGTGGCACCAAAGGGCACCAGCACTCAAATCCGCCCTCTCTTTTCTCAGCATCCCATAATATATACAGTTAACACATGTCCTGCCCCATACAGAAGCTGAAACCATGGCGACAGGGTCAGACGCAAACCATGCTCTTGACAAAACATATGAAAGACATGGAGGGATTTGGTGTGCTTGTCAAGCAGGAAACGAGGAACGAGGAGGAGGAGAGCGGAGGAGGGGCGGACATTTTTTTTTTTTTTTTTTGCCTTTTTGTTTTGAAAAGCATCTATTGAGTGGCATTTGGTGTCATGCCAGAAGCTCTCCTCCACAGACGGGCACAAAGTAAACTGGATTAGTCACTGAGAGCCCTTTCTCCTGTAACTGACAGCCAAGGAGAGCTGGAAACTTCAAACGCATTCAGCACGTTTCTACCTAAAGACCAGACGCTTATTCAGATGGAAATGCCTTCATCATCACTCTCTGCAGACATCCGTATAGCTTTCTGACTGTATGTGCTGTACATGTGGACTCAGTGAGGAGCGCTCTTCGGGGTTTTGTTCAGCAAAGACCTCTTAGGTGTTTAATCATTGTTGCATCTAGACTGCTACAAGGCTGCTGCCCTCCGACTGCTCATATAATGCTTTGCTAATTTGTCATTTATTTGTGTTTTCCTTGTTTAAACGCTTGTATGGCGTGTGCTGACGTTTCAGTGGAACACATATCATCTTCTTTCAATGGCATCAAAGCTAATATGCCTCATCATTTTTAAGGTCATTAAAGTCATTCAATTGTATAGAATGCTTCAAAATACAAGTGTTCTAAAATCAGTGATGCTACATTCATAGTTTTGTTGAAGTACATTGTACAGATTAGAATATAGTTGTGATGCTGTGGCCCATACAGGAAAATGTTGCTTTCTTTTTCAATGACAAGAAAATCTAAAATCTCTGACAGTTTTGTGATGAAAGCATCTCTGATCGACTTGGATCCACTTCGCTATCCGTAGTGAAAGAGTCGGCTGTTGTTTTGGCTACTATGTATGAATCTAATGTGATTGTGATTCATTAACAAGTTTATCTTCTCGCCTTAATCCTCAACAAGTGGTGTGTGTGTGTGTGTGTGTGTGTGTGTGTGTGTGTGTGTATGTGTGTGTGTGTGTGTGTGTGTGTGTGTGTCAAGAGGACAGCTGTTGAGGCTCAGGGACAAACGTGCTAACTGATAACAGGGACCCCCCAAAACTCACACGCACACACACACACACACACACACACACATGCACATCCCCCTCTGCCCCCCCCCCCCCCCACACACACACACACACACACACACACATGCACATCCCCCCCCCCCCCCCCCACACACACACACACACACAGCCCCCAGAGCATTCACTAACTGTAAAACCCTGAGTAAGACTGTAAAGTAGAAAGGCATCATTCTAACTCAACACTTCCCCTTTTTATGATCCAGCTGATCCGTTTGCCACTCCTGAGAATTTTCTCCACATGTTGATTAATGTGTGTTTACATGGCACATTTTGAGCCTTGCTGCCCCGGCTGTGATTGTGAACTACTGTTTATCTTTGGCCCGGCGGAGGGAAACCTTTCATCTGCCCCGCCGCCATAAAATGAAAACTCAGCACCAGACTCGAACTGCTGGACAAACACAATAAACCGCCGGACCGCAAAGCAATCCGCACGCGGAGATCCCAACAGGAAAGTCTTTAGGAAAGATTACCCAAAAGATTAGTTGTGTTTATTTGGGTTCATTTTTACATGGAGGGGCACTGAAGATGTTAATGCTGTGTTTGTGTGGGGTCGGTTTAAGTGCTCAGACACACCTGCCGATGACAGACGACTGGTGAAATGGACCGAGTCTATTTTATAAGTTCATTATTTAACTTGTTACTTCTGAGAGTATTTCCTTGTGAGTGGTGGAACGGCAGGGAAACAGCAGGTTGTGTGGGTGTTTTTTCTACTCTCATTAAAAACCCCATTAGTTCCTATTTAACCACATCCTTATACGCCCTCATGTGATCAAGGCTTTTGTTTTACAAGAAATCTACCATGAAAATAGAGAGGTTTACTGCATCTAAAATCCTTTATTTGAGCGATTACTTAACTGTGATGGGATGCTGGTGCATGTGTGGACCTGATGCAGACCGTCCACCCAGACCAAGCACTCCGTCTGCTCTCCATCACGTCCCTCATCATGGCAGCCATTTGCGCGAGCTCGTCTATCAGGACTGGTCCAGAACAAAGAGCTGGCAGCCTGTAACCCTATATACAGGGACATGAAAAGCTGACCTTTGACCCCACGTGTGATACAAGTGGCAGTGTTGTCCCATAGGTCAGCGGTAAACGTGCCAAAAAACATTCCCAGCCTCCACCACAGCCGTGCTCCTGCGGCGTTTTAGCGCTGGAGAGGTTAAAACACTTGTGACATTTGTTTGTGTGTCTCGGTAAATACGACTCTCAGCACGGTGATGATAAGACTGACAAGGTTCTAGTTTGGGAGTTTATCTGAGTAAACTTGTAAATATCAGGGGGTTTTTCAGGAAAACATAATACAGACTTATTTTACAACAAATCATCTCATCATAGAAATGTTGCATTCTTGGAGGAAATCCAAACATCCTATGTTGCGGGTGTGGAAAGGTTGAGCTTCACAGTGAAGCTCTGTGTTTAATCAAATCAGACCTTATAAGCCAACATCTGTTTCCCAGCCGGTGTGAAAAAACAGGACTCGTGTCCTTTTTAAAGCCCATAATCTAATACATGAATGATAACATTAAAGAATCGGGTCATCCAAAATACAAAAAACAAAAGTTAACCCTCGTGGAATGTAGAGTCGAGAACGTTTTGGTTTTGAGATTTCTGTTTGAACTCCAACGTAATAGAGGTGAATTTTCTTTGGTTTGTGATGCAAATAAGTTTACGGCATCGGGGAAATAGGTTTGGCCAAAAGTGTTCACGTTGTGTCATCTTCTGCACATGAAATTAGTTAATAAAAACCCTCTATACTTTATTTCAGTGTGCAGACAATTTTTCTATGACATGGGATTGATGGTTAAACGGACCCGACACCTGGATTTAAGCAAAAACAACTCAAAAATCAAATCAAATTATTTTAATCTGGATTATCCACAGAATACACTTTTTTATTCGGACCTTTTCCAGTGAAAACTGTTCAGTGTGTCTTTTTCTTTGAAATTACATTTGTAAATCATCTGAGCACCAAAAACCGAAAATCCACTCATCTACTTTAAGTATCTCAAACTCTGGGCATATAAAAT